>NW_027638207.1:0-243203 GCF_951216825.1 Electrona antarctica
CCACGATGCGCTTTTTTCATCGCTAGAAAGGTCAAAGGTCAAAACACTAGAAAGGTCAAAGGTCAAAACCCCTGAAATGCATAGAAAACTGCTTTTTTTTGGCACAGCCAATAAAAAAATTGGGGGTTCAAAAACCCCCACAGTACCCCTGAAATGCATAGAAAACTGCTTTTTTTTTTGGCACAGCCAATAAAAAAATTGGGGGTTAAAAAAACCCCACAGTACCCCTGAAATGCATAGAAAACTGCTTTTTTTTGGCACAGCCAATAAAAAAATTGGGGGTTCAAAAAACCCCACAGTACCCCTGAAATGCATAGAAAACTGCTTTTTTTTGGCACAGCCAATAAAAAAATTGGGGGTTCAAAAAACCCCACAGTACCCCTGAAATGCATAGAAAACTGCTTTTTCTTTGGCACAGCCAATACAAAAATTGGGGGTTCAAAAAACCCCACAGTACCCCTGAAATGCATAGAAAACTGCTTTTTTTGGCACAGCCAATAAAAAAATTGGGGGTTCAAAAAACCCCACAGTACCCCTGAAATGCATAGAAAACTGCTTTTTTTTGGCCAAAACGCTAGAAAGGTCAAAGGCCAAAAGGTCAAAGGTCAAAAGGTCAAAGGTCAAAAGGTCAAAGGTCAAATCGCTAGAAAGGTCAAATATCAAAACGTCAAAGGTCAAAACGCTAGAAAGGTCAAAGGTCAAAGGTCAAAAGGTCAAAGGTCAAATCGCTAGAAAGGTCAAAATGCCACGATGCGCTTTTTTCATCGCTAGAAAGGTCAAAGGTCAAAACACTAGAAAGGTCAAAGGTCAAAACCCCTGAAATGCATAGAAAACTGCTTTTTTGGCACAGCCAATAAAAAAATTGGGGGTTCAAAAAACCCCACAGTACCCCTGAAATGCATAGAAAACTGCTTTTTTTTTGGCACAGCCAATAAAAAAATTGGGGGTTCAAAAAACCCCACAGTACCCCTGAAATGCATAGAAAACTGCTTTTTTTTGGCACAGCCAATACAAAAATTGGGGGTTCAAAAAACCCCACAGTACCCCTGAAATGCATAGAAAACTGCTTTGTTTTGGCACAGCCAATAAAAAAATTGGGGGTTCAAAAAACCCCACAGTACCCCTGAAATGCATAGAAAACTGCTTTTTTTGGCACAGCCAATAAAAAAATTGGGGGTTCAAAAAACCCCACAGTACCCCTGAAATGCATAGAAAACTGCTTTTTTTTTGGCACAGCCAATACAAAAATTGGGGGTTCAAAAAACCCCACAGTACCCCTGAAATGCATAGAAAACTGCTTTTTTTTTGGCACAGCCAATAAAAAAATTGGGGGTTCAAAAAACCCCACAGTACCCCTGAAATGCATAGAAAACTGCTTTTTTTTTGGCACAGCCAATAAAAAAATTGGGGGTTCAAAAAACCCCACAGTACCCCTGAAATGCATAGAAAACTGCTTTTTTTTGGCACAGCCAATACAAAATTTGGGGGTTCAAAAAACCCCACAGTACCCCTGAAATGCATAGAAAACTGCTTTTTTTTGGCACAGCCAATAAAAAAATTGGGGGTTCAAAAAACCCCACAGTACCCCTGAAATGCATAGAAAACTGCTTTTTTTTGGCACAGCCAATAAAAAAATTGGGGGTTCAAAAAACCCCACAGTACCCCTGAAATGCATAGAAAACTGCTTTTTTTTTGGCCAAAACGCTAGAAAGGTCAAAGGTCAAAAGGTCAAAGGTCAAAAGGTCAAAGGTCAAAAGGTCAAAGGTCAAATCGCTAGAAAGGTCAAATATCAAAACGTCAAAGGTCAAAACGCTAGAAAGGTCAAAGGTCAAAAGGTCAAAGGTCAAAAGGTCAAAGGTCAAATCGCTAGAAAGGTCAAAATGCCACGATGCGCTTTTTTCATCGCTATAAAGGTCAAAGGTCAAAACACTAGAAAGGTCAAAGGTCAAAACCCCTGAAATGCATAGAAAACTGCTTTTTTTTGGCACAGCCAATAAAAAAATTGGGGGTTCAAAAAACCCCACAGTACCCCTGAAATGCATAGAAAACTGCTTTTTTTTGGCACAGCCAATACAAAAATTGGGGGTTCAAAAAACCCCACAGTACCCCTGAAATGCATAGAAAACTGCTTTTTTTTGGCACAGCCAATAAAAAAATTGGGGGTTCAAAAAACCCCACAGTACCCCTGAAATGCATAGAAAACTGCTTTTTTTGGCACAGCCAATAAAAAAATTGGGGGTTCAAAAAACCCCACAGTACCCCTGAAATGCATAGAAAACTGCTTTTTTTTTGGCACAGCCAATAAAAAAATTGGGGGTTCAAAAAACCCCACAGTACCCCTGAAATGCATAGAAAACTGCTTTTTTTTTTGGCACAGCCAATACAAAAATTGGGGGTTCAAAAAACCCCACAGTACCCCTGAAATGCATAGAAAACTGCTTTTTTTTGGCACAGCCAATAAAAAAATTGGGGGTTCAAAAAACCCCACAGTACCCCTGAAATGCATAGAAAACTGCTTTTTTTTGGCACAGCCAATAAAAAAATTGGGGGTTCAAAAAACCCCACAGTACCCCTGAAATGCATAGAAAACTGCTTTTTTTTGGCACAGCCAATAAAAAAATTGGGGGTTAAAAAAACCCCACAGTACCCCTGAAATGCATAGAAAACTGCTTTTTTTTGGCACAGCCAATAAAAAAATTGGGGGTTCAAAAAACCCCACAGTACCCCTGAAATGCATAGAAAACTGCTTTTTTTTGGCACAGCCAATAAAAAAATTGGGGGTTCAAAAAACCCCACAGTACCCCTGAAATGCATAGAAAACTGCTTTTTTTTGGCACAGCCAATAAAAGAATTGGGGGTTCAAAAAACCCCACAGTACCCCTGAAATGCATAGAAAACTGCTTTTTTTTGGCACAGCCAATAAAAAAATTGGGGGTTCAAAAAACCCCACAGTACCCCTGAAATGCATAGAAAACTGCTTTTTTTTTGGCACAGCCAATAAAAAAATTGGGGGTTCAAAAAAACCCACAGTACCCCTGAAATGCATAGAAAACTGCTTTTTTTTGGCACAGCCAATACAAAAATTGGGGGTCCAAAAAACCCCACAGTACCCCTGAAATGCATAGAAAACTGCTTTTTTTTGGCACAGCCAATAAAAAAATTGGGGGTTCAAAAAACCCCACAGTACCCCTGAAATGCATAGAAAACTGCTTTTTTTTGGCACAGCCAATACAAAAATTGGGGGTTCAAAAAACCCCACAGTACCCCTGAAATGCATAGAAAACTGCTTTTTTTTGGCACAGCCAATAAAAAAATTGGGGGTTAAAAAAAACCCACAGTACCCCTGAAATGCATAGAAAACTGCTTTTTTTTTGGCACAGCCAATAAAAGAATTGGGGGTTCAAAAAACCCCACAGTACCCCTGAAATGCATAGAAAACTGCTTTTTTTTGGCACAGCCAATAAAAAAATTGGGGGTTCAAAAAACCCCACAGTACCCCTGAAATGCATAGAAAACTGCTTTTTTTTGGCACAGCCAATAAAAAAATTGAGGGTTCAAAAAACCCCACAGTACCCCTGAAATGCATAGAAAACTGCATTTTTTTGGCACAGCCAATAAAAAAATTGGGGGTTCAAAAAACCCCACAGTACCCCTGAAATGCATAGAAAACTGCTTTTTTTTGGCACAGCCAATACAAAAATTGGGGGTTCAAAAAACCCCACAGTACCCCTGAAATGCATAGAAAACTGCTTTTTTTTGGCACAGCCAATAAAAAAATTGGGGGTTCAAAAAACCCCACAGTACCCCTGAAATCCATAGAAAACTGCTTTTTTTTGGCCAAAACGCTAGAAAGGTCAAAGGTCAAAAGGTCAAAGGTCAAAAGGTCAAAGGTCAAATCGCTAGAAAGGTCAAATATCAAAACGTCAAAGGTCAAAACGCTAGAAAGGTCAAAGGTCAAAAGGTCAAAGGTCAAAAGGTCAAAGGTCAAATCGCTAGAAAGGTCAAAATGCCACGATGCGCTTTTTTCATCGCTAGAAAGGTCAAAGGTCAAAACACTAGAAAGGTCAAAGGTCAAAACCCCTGAAATGCATAGAAAACTGCATTTTTTTGGCACAGCCAATAAAAAAATTGGGGGTTCAAAAAACCCCACAGTACCCCTGAAATGCATAGAAAACTGCTTTTTTTTGGCACAACCAATAGAAAAATTGGGGGTTCAAAAAACCCCACAGTACCCCTGAAATGCATAGAAAACTGCTTTTTTTTGGCACAGCCAATAAAAAAATTGGGGGTTCAAAAAACCCCACAGTACCCCTGAAATGCATAGAAAACTGCTTTTTTTTGGCACAGCCAATACAAAAATTGGGGGTTCAAAAAACCCCACAGTACCCCTGAAATGCATAGAAAACTGCATTTTTTTGGCACAGCCAATAAAAAAATTGGGGGTTCAAAAAACCCCACAGTACCCCTGAAATGCATAGAAAACTGCTTTTTTTGGCACAGCCAATAAAAAAATTGGGGGTTCAAAAAACCCCACAGTACCCCTGAAATGCATAGAAAACTGCTTTTTTTTGGCCAAAACGCTAGAAAGGTCAAAGGTCAAAAGGTCAAAGGTCAAAAGGTCAAAGGTCAAAAGGTCAAAGGTCAAATCGCTAGAAAGGTCAAATATCAAAACGTCAAAGGTCAAAACGCTAGAAAGGTCAAAGGTCAAAAGGTCAAAGGTCAAAAGGTCAAAGGTCAAATCGCTAGAAAGGTCAAAATGCCACGATGCGCTTTTTTCATCGCTAGAAAGGTCAAAGGTCAAAACACTAGAAAGGTCAAAGGTCAAAACCCCTGAAATGCATAGAAAACTGCTTTTTTTTTGGCACAGCCAATAAAAAAATTGGGGGTTCAAAAACCACCACAGTACCCCTGAAATGCATAGAAAACTGCTTTTTTTTTTGGCACAGCCAATAAAAAAATTGGGGGTTCAAAAAACCCCACAGTACCCCTGAAATGCATAGAAAACTGCTTTTTTTTGGCACAGCCAATAAAAAAATTGGGGGTTCAAAAAACCCCACAGTACCCCTGAAATGCATAGAAAACTGCTTTTTTTTGGCACAGCCAATAAAAGAATTGGGGGTTCAAAAAACCCCACAGTACCCCTGAAATGCATAGAAAACTGCTTTTTTTTGGCACAGCCAATAAAAAAATTGGGGGTTCAAAAAACCCCACAGTACCCCTGAAATGCATAGAAAACTGCTTTTTTTTTGGCACAGCCAATAAAAAAATTGGGGGTTCAAAAAAACCCACAGTACCCCTGAAATGCATAGAAAACTGCTTTTTTTTGGCACAGCCAATACAAAAATTGGGGGTCCAAAAAACCCCACAGTACCCCTGAAATGCATAGAAAACTGCTTTTTTTTGGCACAGCCAATAAAAAAATTGGGGGTTCAAAAAACCCCACAGTACCCCTGAAATGCATAGAAAACTGCTTTTTTTTTGGCACAGCCAATACAAAAATTGGGGGTTCAAAAAACCCCACAGTACCCCTGAAATGCATAGAAAACTGCTTTTTTTTGGCACAGCCAATAAAAAAATTGGGGGTTAAAAAAAACCCACAGTACCCCTGAAATGCATAGAAAACTGCTTTTTTTTGGCACAGCCAATAAAAGAATTGGGGGTTCAAAAAACCCCACAGTACCCCTGAAATGCATAGAAAACTGCTTTTTTTTGGCACAGCCAATAAAAAAATTGGGGGTTCAAAAAACCCCACAGTACCCCTGAAATGCATAGAAAACTGCTTTTTTTTGGCACAGCCAATAAAAAAATTGAGGGTTCAAAAAACCCCACAGTACCCCTGAAATGCATAGAAAACTGCATTTTTTTGGCACAGCCAATAAAAAAATTGGGGGTTCAAAAAACCCCACAGTACCCCTGAAATGCATAGAAAACTGCTTTTTTTTGGCACAGCCAATAAAAAAATTGGGGGTTCAAAAAACCCCACAGTACCCCTGAAATGCATAGAAAACTGCTTTTTCTTTGGCACAGCCAATACAAAAATTGGGGGTTCAAAAAACCCCACAGTACCCCTGAAATACATAGAAAACTGCTTTTTTTTGGCACAGCCAATAAAAAAATTGGGGGTTCAAAAAACCCCACAGTACCCCTGAAATCCATAGAAAACTGCTTTTTTTTGGCCAAAACGCTAGAAAGGTCAAAGGTCAAAAGGTCAAAGGTCAAAAGGTCAAAGGTCAAATCGCTAGAAAGGTCAAATATCAAAACGTCAAAGGTCAAAACGCTAGAAAGGTCAAAGGTCAAAAGGTCAAAGGTCAAAAGGTCAAAGGTCAAATCGCTAGAAAGGTCAAAATGCCACGATGCGCTTTTTTCATCGCTAGAAAGGTCAAAGGTCAAAACACTAGAAAGGTCAAAGGTCAAAACCCCTGAAATGCATAGAAAACTGCATTTTTTTGGCACAGCCAATAAAAAAATTGGGGGTTCAAAAAACCCCACAGTACCCCTGAAATGCATAGAAAACTGCTTTTTTTTTGGCACAGCCAATAAAAAAATTGGGGGTTCAAAAAAACCCACAGTACCCCTGAAATGCATAGAAAACTGCTTTTTTTTGGCACAGCCAATACAAAAATTGGGGGTCCAAAAAACCCCACAGTACCCCTGAAATGCATAGAAAACTGCTTTTTTTTGGCACAGCCAATAAAAAAATTGGGGGTTCAAAAAACCCCACAGTACCCCTGAAATGCATAGAAAACTGCTTTTTTTTTGGCACAGCCAATACAAAAATTGGGGGTTCAAAAAACCCCACAGTACCCCTGAAATGCATAGAAAACTGCTTTTTTTTGGCACAGCCAATAAAAAAATTGGGGGTTCAAAAAACCCCACAGTACCCCTGAAATGCATAGAAAACTGCTTTTTTTTGGCACAGCCAATAAAAGAATTGGGGGTTCAAAAAACCCCACAGTACCCCTGAAATGCATAGAAAACTGCTTTTTTTTGGCACAGCCAATAAAAAAATTGGGGGTTCAAAAAACCCCACAGTACCCCTGAAATGCATAGAAAACTGCTTTTTTTTTGGCACAGCCAATACAAAAATTGGGGGTTCAAAAAACCCCACAGTACCCCTGAAATGCATAGAAAACTGCTTTTTTTTGGCACAGCCAATAAAAAAATTGGGGGTTAAAAAAAACCCACAGTACCCCTGAAATGCATAGAAAACTGCTTTTTTTTTGGCACAGCCAATAAAAGAATTGGGGGTTCAAAAAACCCCACAGTACCCCTGAAATGCATAGAAAACTGCTTTTTTTTGGCACAGCCAATAAAAAAATTGGGGGTTCAAAAAACCCCACAGTACCCCTGAAATGCATAGAAAACTGCTTTTTTTTGGCACAGCCAATAAAAAAATTGAGGGTTCAAAAAACCCCACAGTACCCCTGAAATGCATAGAAAACTGCATTTTTTTGGCACAGCCAATAAAAAAATTGGGGGTTCAAAAAACCCCACAGTACCCCTGAAATGCATAGAAAACTGCTTTTTTTTGGCACAGCCAATAAAAAAATTGGGGGTTCAAAAAACCCCACAGTACCCCTGAAATGCATAGAAAACTGCTTTTTCTTTGGCACAGCCAATACAAAAATTGGGGGTTCAAAAAACCCCACAGTACCCCTGAAATACATAGAAAACTGCTTTTTTTTGGCACAGCCAATACAAAAATTGGGGGTTCAAAAAACCCCACAGTACCCCTGAAATCCATAGAAAACTGCTTTTTTTTGGCCAAAACGCTAGAAAGGTCAAAGGTCAAAAGGTCAAAGGTCAAAAGGTCAAAGGTCAAATCGCTAGAAAGGTCAAATATCAAAACGTCAAAGGTCAAAACGCTAGAAAGGTCAAAGGTCAAAAGGTCAAAGGTCAAATCGCTAGAAAGGTCAAAATGCCACGATGCGCTTTTTTCATCGCTAGAAAGGTCAAAGGTCAAAACACTAGAAAGGTCAAAGGTCAAAACCCCTGAAATGCATAGAAAACTGCATTTTTTTGGCACAGCCAATAAAAAAATTGGGGGTTCAAAAAACCCCACAGTACCCCTGAAATGCATAGAAAACTGCTTTTTTTTGGCACAACCAATACAAAAATTGGGGGTTCAAAAAACCCCACAGTACCCCTGAAATGCATAGAAAACTGCTTTTTTTTGGCACAGCCAATAAAAAAATTGGGGGTTCAAAAAACCCCACAGTACCCCTGAAATGCATAGAAAACTGCTTTTTTTTGGCACAGCCAATACAAAAATTGGGGGTTCAAAAAACCCCACAGTACCCCTGAAATGCATAGAAAACTGCATTTTTTTGGCACAGCCAATAAAAAAATTGGGGGTTCAAAAAACCCCACAGTACCCCTGAAATGCATAGAAAACTGTTTTTTTTTTTGGCACAGCCAATAAAAAAATTGGGGGTTCAAAAAACCCCACAGTACCCCTGAAATGCATAGAAAACTGCTTTTTTTTGGCACAGCCAATAAAAAAATTGGGGGTTCAAAAAACCCCACAGTACCCCTGAAATGCATAGAAAACTGCTTTTTTTTGGCACAGCCAATAAAAAAATTGGGGGTTCAAAAAACCCCACAGTACCCCTGAAATGCATAGAAAACTGCTTTTTTTGGCACAGCCAATAAAAAAATTGGGGGTTCAAAAAACCCCACAGTACCCCTGAAATGCATAGAAAACTGCTTTTTTTTGGCCAAAACGCTAGAAAGGTCAAAGGTCAAAAGGTCAAAGGTCAAAAGGTCAAAGGTCAAAAGGTCAAAGGTCAAATCGCTAGAAAGGTCAAATATCAAAACGTCAAAGGTCAAAGGTCAAAAGGTCAAAGGTCAAAAGGTCAAAGGTCAAATCGCTAGAAAGGTCAAAATGCCACGATGCGCTTTTTTCATCGCTAGAAAGGTCAAAGGTCAAAACACTAGAAAGGTCAAAGGTCAAAACCCCTGAAATGCATAGAAAACTGCTTTTTTTTGGCACAGCCAATAAAAAAATTGGGGGTTCAAAAACCCCCACAGTACCCCTGAAATGCATAGAAAACTGCTTTTTTTTTTGGCACAGCCAATAAAAAAATTGGGGGTTAAAAAAACCCCACAGTACCCCTGAAATGCATAGAAAACTGCTTTTTTTTGGCACAGCCAATACAAAAATTGGGGGTTCAAAAAACCCCACAGTACCCCTGAAATGCATAGAAAACTGCTTTTTTTTGGCACAGCCAATAAAAAAATTGGGGGTTCAAAAAACCCCACAGTACCCCTGAAATGCATAGAAAACTGCTTTTTCTTTGGCGCAGCCAATACAAAAATTGGGGGTTCAAAAAACCCCACAGTACCCCTGAAATGCATAGAAAAATGCTTTTTTTGGCACAGCCAATAAAAAAATTGGGGGTTCAAAAAACCCCACAGTACCCCTGAAATGCATAGAAAACTGCTTTTTTTTTGGCCAAAACGCTAGAAAGGTCAAAGGTCAAAAGGTCAAAGGTCAAAAGGTCAAAGGTCAAAGGTCAAAAGGTCAAAGGTCAAAGGTCAAATCGCTAGAAAGGTCAAATATCAAAACGTCAAAGGTCAAAACGCTAGAAAGGTCAAAGGTCAAAGGTCAAAAGGTCAAAGGTCAAATCGCTAGAAAGGTCAAAATGCCACGATGCGCTTTTTTCATCGCTAGAAAGGTCAAAGGTCAAAACACTAGAAAGGTCAAAGGTCAAAACCCCTGAAATGCATAGAAAACTGCTTTTTTGGCACAGCCAATAAAAAAATTGGGGGTTCAAAAAACCCCACAGTACCCCTGAAATGCATAGAAAACTGCTTTTTTTTTGGCACAGCCAATAAAAAAATTGGGGGTTCAAAAAACCCCACAGTACCCCTGAAATGCATAGAAAACTGCTTTTTTTTGGCACAGCCAATACAAAAATTGGGGGTTCAAAAAACCCCACAGTACCCCTGAAATGCATAGAAAACTGCTTTGTTTTGGCACAGCCAATAAAAAAATTGGGGGTTCAAAAAACCCCACAGTACCCCTGAAATGCATAGAAAACTGCTTTTTTTGGCACAGCCAATAAAAAAATTGGGGGTTCAAAAAACCCCACAGTACCCCTGAAATGCATAGAAAACTGCTTTTTTTTTGGCACAGCCAATACAAAAATTGGGGGTTCAAAAAACCCCACAGTACCCCTGAAATGCATAGAAAACTGCTTTTTTTTTGGCACAGCCAATAAAAAAATTGGGGGTTCAAAAAACCCCACAGTACCCCTGAAATGCATAGAAAACTGCTTTTTTTTTGGCACAGCCAATAAAAAAATTGGGGGTTCAAAAAACCCCACAGTACCCCTGAAATGCATAGAAAACTGCTTTTTTTTGGCACAGCCAATACAAAATTTGGGGGTTCAAAAAACCCCACAGTACCCCTGAAATGCATAGAAAACTGCTTTTTTTTGGCACAGCCAATAAAAAAATTGGGGGTTCAAAAAACCCCACAGTACCCCTGAAATGCATAGAAAACTGCTTTTTTTTGGCACAGCCAATAAAAAAATTGGGGGTTCAAAAAACCCCACAGTACCCCTGAAATGCATAGAAAACTGCTTTTTTTTTGGCCAAAACGCTAGAAAGGTCAAAGGTCAAAAGGTCAAAGGTCAAAAGGTCAAAGGTCAAAAGGTCAAAGGTCAAATCGCTAGAAAGGTCAAATATCAAAACGTCAAAGGTCAAAACGCTAGAAAGGTCAAAGGTCAAAAGGTCAAAGGTCAAAAGGTCAAAGGTCAAATCGCTAGAAAGGTCAAAATGCCACGATGCGCTTTTTTCATCGCTATAAAGGTCAAAGGTCAAAACACTAGAAAGGTCAAAGGTCAAAACCCCTGAAATGCATAGAAAACTGCTTTTTTTTGGCACAGCCAATAAAAAAATTGGGGGTTCAAAAAACCCCACAGTACCCCTGAAATGCATAGAAAACTGCTTTTTTTTGGCACAGCCAATACAAAAATTGGGGGTTCAAAAAACCCCACAGTACCCCTGAAATGCATAGAAAACTGCTTTTTTTTGGCACAGCCAATAAAAAAATTGGGGGTTCAAAAAACCCCACAGTACCCCTGAAATGCATAGAAAACTGCTTTTTTTGGCACAGCCAATAAAAAAATTGGGGGTTCAAAAAACCCCACAGTACCCCTGAAATGCATAGAAAACTGCTTTTTTTTTGGCACAGCCAATAAAAAAATTGGGGGTTCAAAAAACCCCACAGTACCCCTGAAATGCATAGAAAACTGCTTTTTTTTTTGGCACAGCCAATACAAAAATTGGGGGTTCAAAAAACCCCACAGTACCCCTGAAATGCATAGAAAACTGCTTTTTTTTGGCACAGCCAATAAAAAAATTGGGGGTTCAAAAAACCCCACAGTACCCCTGAAATGCATAGAAAACTGCTTTTTTTTGGCACAGCCAATAAAAAAATTGGGGGTTCAAAAAACCCCACAGTACCCCTGAAATGCATAGAAAACTGCTTTTTTTGGCACAGCCAATAAAAAAATTGGGGGTTCAAAAAACCCCACAGTACCCCTGAAATGCATAGAAAACTGCTTTTTTTTTGCACAGCCAATAAAAAAATTGGGGGTTCAAAAAACCCCACAGTACCCCTGAAATGCATAGAAAACTGCTTTTTTTTGGCACAGCCAATAAAAAAATTGGGGGTTCAAAAAACCCCACAGTACCCCTGAAATGCATAGAAAACTGCTTTTTTTTGGCACAGCCAATACAAAAATTGGGGGTTCAAAAAACCCCACAGTACCCCTGAAATGCATAGAAAACTGCTTTTTTTTGGCACAGCCAATAAAAAAATTGGGGGTTCAAAAAACCCCACAGTACCCCTGAAATGCATAGAAAACTGCTTTTTTTGGCACAGCCAATAAAAAAATTGGGGGTTCAAAAAACCCCACAGTACCCCTGAAATGCATAGAAAACTGCTTTTTTTTTGGCACAGCCAATAAAAAAATTGGGGGTTCAAAAAACCCCACAGTACCCCTGAAATGCATAGAAAACTGCTTTTTTTTTTGGCACAGCCAATACAAAAATTGGGGGTTCAAAAAACCCCACAGTACCCCTGAAATGCATAGAAAACTGCTTTTTTTTGGCACAGCCAATAAAAAAATTGGGGGTTCAAAAAACCCCACAGTACCCCTGAAATGCATAGAAAACTGCTTTTTTTTGGCACAGCCAATAAAAAAATTGGGGGTTCAAAAAACCCCACAGTACCCCTGAAATGCATAGAAAACTGCTTTTTTTGGCACAGCCAATAAAAAAATTGGGGGTTCAAAAAACCCCACAGTACCCCTGAAATGCATAGAAAACTGCTTTTTTTTTGCACAGCCAATAAAAAAATTGGGGGTTCAAAAAACCCCACAGTACCCCTGAAATGCATAGAAAACTGCTTTTTTTTGGCACAGCCAATAAAAAAATTGGGGGTTCAAAAAACCCCACAGTACCCCTGAAATGCATAGAAAACTGCTTTTTTTTGGCACAGCCAATACAAAAATTGGGGGTTCAAAAAAACCCACAGTACCCCTGAAATGCATAGAAAACTGCTTTTTTTTTGGCACAGCCAATAAAAAAATTGGGGGTTCAAAAAACCCCACAGTACCCCTGAAATGCATAGAAAACTGCTTTTTTTTGGCACAGCCAATAAAAAAATTGGGGGTTCAAAAAACCCCACAGTACCCCTGAAATGCATAGAAAACTGCTTTTTTTTGGCACAGCCAATAAAAAAATTGGGGGTTCAAAAAACCCCACAGTACCCCTGAAATGCATAGAAAACTGCTTTTTCTTTGGCACAGCCAATACAAAAATTGGGGGTTCAAAAAACCCCACAGTACCCCTGAAATTCATAGAAAACTGCTTTTTTTTGGCACAGCCAATAAAAAAATTGGGGGTTCAAAAAACCCCACAGTACCCCTGAAATGCATAGAAAACTGCTTTTTTTTGGCACAGCCAATAAAAAAATTGGGGGTTCAAAAAACCCCACAGTACCCCTGAAATGCATAGAAAACTGCTTTTTTTTGGCACAGCCAATAAAAAAATTGGGGGTTCAAAAAACCCCACAGTACCCCTGAAATGCATAGAAAACTGCTTTTTTTTGGCACAGCCAATACAAAAATTGGGGGTTAAAAAAACCCCACAGTACCCCTGAAATGCATAGAAAACTGCTTTTTTTTGGCACAGCCAATAAAAAAATTGGGGGTTCAAAAAACCCCACAGTACCCCTGAAATGCATAGAAAACTGCTTTTTTTTGGCACAGCCAATAAAAAAATTGGGGGTTCAAAAAACCCCACAGTACCCCTGAAATGCATAGAAAACTGCTTTTTTTTGGCACAGCCAATAAAAGAATTGGGGGTTCAAAAAACCCCACAGTACCCCTGAAATGCATAGAAAACTGCTTTTTTTTGGCACAGCCAATAAAAAAATTGGGGGTTCAAAAAACCCCACAGTACCCCTGAAATGCATAGAAAACTGCTTTTTTTTGGCACAGCCAATAAAAAAATTGGGGGTTCAAAAAACCCCACAGTACCCCTGAAATCCATAGAAAACTGCTTTTTTTTGGCCAAAACGCTAGAAAGGTCAAAGGTCAAAAGGTCAAAGGTCAAAAGGTCAAAGGTCAAATCGCTAGAAAGGTCAAATATCAAAACGTCAAAGGTCAAAACGCTAGAAAGGTCAAAGGTCAAAAGGTCAAAGGTCAAAAGGTCAAAGGTCAAATCGCTAGAAAGGTCAAAATGCCACGATGCGCTTTTTTCATCGCTAGAAAGGTCAAAGGTCAAAACACTAGAAAGGTCAAAGGTCAAAACCCCTGAAATGCATAGAAAACTGCATTTTTTTGGCACAGCCAATAAAAAAATTGGGGGTTCAAAAAACCCCACAGTACCCCTGAAATGCATAGAAAACTGCTTTTTTTTGGCACAACCAATACAAAAATTGGGGGTTCAAAAAACCCCACAGTACCCCTGAAATGCATAGAAAACTGCTTTTTTTTGGCACAGCCAATAAAAAAATTGGGGGTTCAAAAAACCCCACAGTACCCCTGAAATGCATAGAAAACTGCTTTTTTTTGGCACAGCCAATACAAAAATTGGGGGTTCAAAAAACCCCACAGTACCCCTGAAATGCATAGAAAACTGCATTTTTTTGGCACAGCCAATAAAAAAATTGGGGGTTCAAAAAACCCCACAGTACCCCTGAAATGCATAGAAAACTGCTTTTTTTGGCACAGCCAATAAAAAAATTGGGGGTTCAAAAAACCCCACAGTACCCCTGAAATGCATAGAAAACTGCTTTTTTTTGGCCAAAACGCTAGAAAGGTCAAAGGTCAAAAGGTCAAAGGTCAAAGGTCAAAAGGTCAAAGGTCAAATCGCTAGAAAGGTCAAATATCAAAACGTCAAAGGTCAAAACGCTAGAAAGGTCAAAGGTCAAAAGGTCAAAGGTCAAAAGGTCAAAGGTCAAATCGCTAGAAAGGTCAAAATGCCACGATGCGCTTTTTTCATCGCTAGAAAGGTCAAAGGTCAAAACACTAGAAAGGTCAAAGGTCAAAACCCCTGAAATGCATAGAAAACTGCTTTTTTTTGGCACAGCCAATAAAAAAATTGGGGGTTCAAAAACCCCCACAGTACCCCTGAAATGCATAGAAAACTGCTTTTTTTTTTGGCACAGCCAATAAAAAAATTGGGGGTTCAAAAAACCCCACAGTACCCCTGAAATGCATAGAAAACTGCTTTTTTTTGGCACAGCCAATAAAAAAATTGGGGGTTCAAAAAACCCCACAGTACCCCTGAAATGCATAGAAAACTGCTTTTTTTTGGCACAGCCAATAAAAAAATTGGGGGTTCAAAAAACCCCACAGTACCCCTGAAATGCATAGAAAACTGCTTTTTCTTTGGCACAGCCAATACAAAAATTGGGGGTTCAAAAAACCCCACAGTACCCCTGAAATGCATAGAAAACTGCTTTTTTTTGGCACAGCCAATAAAAAAATTGGGGGTTCAAAAAACCCCACAGTACCCCTGAAATGCATAGAAAACTGCTTTTTTTTGGCACAGCCAATACAAAAATTGGGGGTTCAAAAAACCCCACAGTACCCCTGAAATGCATAGAAAACTGCTTTTTTTTGGCACAGCCAATAAAAAAATTGGGGGTTCAAAAAACCCCACAGTACCCCTGAAATGCATAGAAAACTGCTTTTTTTTGGCACAGCCAATACAAAAATTGGGGGTTAAAAAAACCCCACAGTACCCCTGAAATGCATAGAAAACTGCTTTTTTTTGGCACAGCCAATAAAAAAATTGGGGGTTCAAAAAACCCCACAGTACCCCTGAAATGCATAGAAAACTGCTTTTTTTTGGCACAGCCAATAAAAAAATTGGGGGTTCAAAAAACCCCACAGTACCCCTGAAATGCATAGAAAACTGCTTTTTTTTGGCACAGCCAATAAAAGAATTGGGGGTTCAAAAAACCCCACAGTACCCCTGAAATGCATAGAAAACTGCTTTTTTTTGGCACAGCCAATAAAAAAATTGGGGGTTCAAAAAACCCCACAGTACCCCTGAAATGCATAGAAAACTGCTTTTTTTTTGGCACAGCCAATAAAAAAATTGGGGGTTCAAAAAAACCCACAGTACCCCTGAAATGCATAGAAAACTGCTTTTTTTTGGCACAGCCAATACAAAAATTGGGGGTCCAAAAAACCCCACAGTACCCCTGAAATGCATAGAAAACTGCTTTTTTTTGGCACAGCCAATAAAAAAATTGGGGGTTCAAAAAACCCCACAGTACCCCTGAAATGCATAGAAAACTGCTTTTTTTTTGGCACAGCCAATACAAAAATTGGGGGTTCAAAAAACCCCACAGTACCCCTGAAATGCATAGAAAACTGCTTTTTTTTGGCACAGCCAATAAAAAAATTGGGGGTTAAAAAAAACCCACAGTACCCCTGAAATGCATAGAAAACTGCTTTTTTTTGGCACAGCCAATAAAAGAATTGGGGGTTCAAAAAACCCCACAGTACCCCTGAAATGCATAGAAAACTGCTTTTTTTTGGCACAGCCAATAAAAAAATTGGGGGTTCAAAAAACCCCACAGTACCCCTGAAATGCATAGAAAACTGCTTTTTTTTGGCACAGCCAATAAAAAAATTGAGGGTTCAAAAAACCCCACAGTACCCCTGAAATGCATAGAAAACTGCTTTTTTTTGGCCAAAACGCTAGAAAGGTCAAAGGTCAAAAGGTCAAAGGTCAAAAGGTCAAAGGTCAAATCGCTAGAAAGGTCAAATATCAAAACGTCAAAGGTCAAAACGCTAGAAAGGTCAAAGGTCAAAAGGTCAAAGGTCAAAAGGTCAAAGGTCAAATCGCTAGAAAGGTCAAAATGCCACGATGCGCTTTTTTCATCGCTAGAAAGGTCAAAGGTCAAAACACTAGAAAGGTCAAAGGTCAAAACCCCTGAAATGCATAGAAAACTGCATTTTTTTGGCACAGCCAATAAAAAAATTGGGGGTTCAAAAAACCCCACAGTACCCCTGAAATGCATAGAAAACTGCTTTTTTTTTGGCACAGCCAATAAAAAAATTGGGGGTTCAAAAAAACCCACAGTACCCCTGAAATGCATAGAAAACTGCTTTTTTTTGGCACAGCCAATACAAAAATTGGGGGTCCAAAAAACCCCACAGTACCCCTGAAATGCATAGAAAACTGCTTTTTTTTGGCACAGCCAATAAAAAAATTGGGGGTTCAAAAAACCCCACAGTACCCCTGAAATGCATAGAAAACTGCTTTTTTTTTGGCACAGCCAATACAAAAATTGGGGGTTCAAAAAACCCCACAGTACCCCTGAAATGCATAGAAAACTGCTTTTTTTTGGCACAGCCAATAAAAAAATTGGGGGTTCAAAAAACCCCACAGTACCCCTGAAATGCATAGAAAACTGCTTTTTTTTGGCACAGCCAATAAAAGAATTGGGGGTTCAAAAAACCCCACAGTACCCCTGAAATGCATAGAAAACTGCTTTTTTTTGGCACAGCCAATAAAAAAATTGGGGGTTCAAAAAACCCCACAGTACCCCTGAAATGCATAGAAAACTGCTTTTTTTTTGGCACAGCCAATACAAAAATTGGGGGTTCAAAAAACCCCACAGTACCCCTGAAATGCATAGAAAACTGCTTTTTTTTGGCACAGCCAATAAAAAAATTGGGGGTTAAAAAAAACCCACAGTACCCCTGAAATGCATAGAAAACTGCTTTTTTTTTGGCACAGCCAATAAAAGAATTGGGGGTTCAAAAAACCCCACAGTACCCCTGAAATGCATAGAAAACTGCTTTTTTTTGGCACAGCCAATAAAAAAATTGGGGGTTCAAAAAACCCCACAGTACCCCTGAAATGCATAGAAAACTGCTTTTTTTTGGCACAGCCAATAAAAAAATTGAGGGTTCAAAAAACCCCACAGTACCCCTGAAATGCATAGAAAACTGCATTTTTTTGGCACAGCCAATAAAAAAATTGGGGGTTCAAAAAACCCCACAGTACCCCTGAAATGCATAGAAAACTGCTTTTTTTTGGCACAGCCAATAAAAGAATTGGGGGTTCAAAAAACCCCACAGTACCCCTGAAATGCATAGAAAACTGCTTTTTTTTGGCACAGCCAATAAAAAAATTGGGGGTTCAAAAAACCCCACAGTACCCCTGAAATGCATAGAAAACTGCTTTTTTTTGGCACAGCCAATAAAAAAATTGAGGGTTCAAAAAACCCCACAGTACCCCTGAAATGCATAGAAAACTGCTTTTTTTTGGCCAAAACGCTAGAAAGGTCAAAGGTCAAAAGGTCAAAGGTCAAAAGGTCAAAGGTCAAATCGCTAGAAAGGTCAAATATCAAAACGTCAAAGGTCAAAACGCTAGAAAGGTCAAAGGTCAAAAGGTCAAAGGTCAAAAGGTCAAAGGTCAAATCGCTAGAAAGGTCAAAATGCCACGATGCGCTTTTTTCATCGCTAGAAAGGTCAAAGGTCAAAACACTAGAAAGGTCAAAGGTCAAAACCCCTGAAATGCATAGAAAACTGCATTTTTTTGGCACAGCCAATAAAAAAATTGGGGGTTCAAAAAACCCCACAGTACCCCTGAAATGCATAGAAAACTGCTTTTTTTTTGGCACAGCCAATAAAAAAATTGGGGGTTCAAAAAAACCCACAGTACCCCTGAAATGCATAGAAAACTGCTTTTTTTTGGCACAGCCAATACAAAAATTGGGGGTCCAAAAAACCCCACAGTACCCCTGAAATGCATAGAAAACTGCTTTTTTTTGGCACAGCCAATAAAAAAATTGGGGGTTCAAAAAACCCCACAGTACCCCTGAAATGCATAGAAAACTGCTTTTTTTTTGGCACAGCCAATACAAAAATTGGGGGTTCAAAAAACCCCACAGTACCCCTGAAATGCATAGAAAACTGCTTTTTTTTGGCACAGCCAATAAAAAAATTGGGGGTTCAAAAAACCCCACAGTACCCCTGAAATGCATAGAAAACTGCTTTTTTTTGGCACAGCCAATAAAAGAATTGGGGGTTCAAAAAACCCCACAGTACCCCTGAAATGCATAGAAAACTGCTTTTTTTTGGCACAGCCAATAAAAAAATTGGGGGTTCAAAAAACCCCACAGTACCCCTGAAATGCATAGAAAACTGCTTTTTTTTTGGCACAGCCAATACAAAAATTGGGGGTTCAAAAAACCCCACAGTACCCCTGAAATGCATAGAAAACTGCTTTTTTTTGGCACAGCCAATAAAAAAATTGGGGGTTAAAAAAAACCCACAGTACCCCTGAAATGCATAGAAAACTGCTTTTTTTTTGGCACAGCCAATAAAAGAATTGGGGGTTCAAAAAACCCCACAGTACCCCTGAAATGCATAGAAAACTGCTTTTTTTTGGCACAGCCAATAAAAAAATTGGGGGTTCAAAAAACCCCACAGTACCCCTGAAATGCATAGAAAACTGCTTTTTTTTGGCACAGCCAATAAAAAAATTGAGGGTTCAAAAAACCCCACAGTACCCCTGAAATGCATAGAAAACTGCATTTTTTTGGCACAGCCAATAAAAAAATTGGGGGTTCAAAAAACCCCACAGTACCCCTGAAATGCATAGAAAACTGCTTTTTTTTGGCACAGCCAATAAAAAAATTGGGGGTTCAAAAAACCCCACAGTACCCCTGAAATGCATAGAAAACTGCTTTTTCTTTGGCACAGCCAATACAAAAATTGGGGGTTCAAAAAACCCCACAGTACCCCTGAAATACATAGAAAACTGCTTTTTTTTGGCACAGCCAATACAAAAATTGGGGGTTCAAAAAACCCCACAGTACCCCTGAAATCCATAGAAAACTGCTTTTTTTTGGCCAAAACGCTAGAAAGGTCAAAGGTCAAAAGGTCAAAGGTCAAAAGGTCAAAGGTCAAATCGCTAGAAAGGTCAAATATCAAAACGTCAAAGGTCAAAACGCTAGAAAGGTCAAAGGTCAAAAGGTCAAAGGTCAAATCGCTAGAAAGGTCAAAATGCCACGATGCGCTTTTTTCATCGCTAGAAAGGTCAAAGGTCAAAACACTAGAAAGGTCAAAGGTCAAAACCCCTGAAATGCATAGAAAACTGCATTTTTTTGGCACAGCCAATAAAAAAATTGGGGGTTCAAAAAACCCCACAGTACCCCTGAAATGCATAGAAAACTGCTTTTTTTTGGCACAACCAATACAAAAATTGGGGGTTCAAAAAACCCCACAGTACCCCTGAAATGCATAGAAAACTGCTTTTTTTTGGCACAGCCAATAAAAAAATTGGGGGTTCAAAAAACCCCACAGTACCCCTGAAATGCATAGAAAACTGCTTTTTTTTGGCACAGCCAATAAAAAAATTGGGGGTTCAAAAAACCCCACAGTACCCCTGAAATGCATAGAAAACTGCATTTTTTTGGCACAGCCAATAAAAAAATTGGGGGTTCAAAAAACCCCACAGTACCCCTGAAATGCATAGAAAACTGTTTTTTTTTTGGCACAGCCAATAAAAAAATTGGGGGTTCAAAAACCCCCACAGTACCCCTGAAATGCATAGAAAACTGCTTTTTTTTGGCACAGCCAATAAAAAAATTGGGGGTTCAAAAAACCCCACAGTACCCCTGAAATGCATAGAAAACTGCTTTTTTTTGGCACAGCCAATACAAAAATTGGGGGTTCAAAAAACCCCACAGTACCCCTGAAATGCATAGAAAACTGCTTTTTTTTGGCACAGCCAATAAAAAAATTGGGGGTTCAAAAAACCCCACAGTACCCCTGAAATGCATAGAAAACTGCTTTTTCTTTGGCACAGCCAATACAAAAATTGGGGGTTCAAAAAACCCCACAGTACCCCTGAAATGCATAGAAAACTGCTTTTTTTTTTTGCACAGCCAATAAAAAAATTGGGGGTTCAAAAAACCCCACAGTACCCCTGAAATGCATAGAAAACTGCTTTTTTTTGGCACAGCCAATAAAAAATTTGGGGGTTCAAAAAACCCCACAGTACCCCTGAAATGCATAGAAAACTGCTTTTTTTTGGCACAGCCAATAAAAAAATTGGGGGTTCAAAAACCCCCACAGTACCCCTGAAATGCATAGAAAACTGCTTTTTTTTTTGGCACAGCCAATAAAAAAATTGGGGGTTCAAAAAACCCCACAGTACCCCTGAAATGCATAGAAAACTGCTTTTTTTTGGCACAGCCAATAAAAAAATTGGGGGTTCAAAAAACCCCACAGTACCCCTGAAATGCATAGAAAACTGCTTTTTTTTGGCACAGCCAATAAAAAAATTGGGGGTTCAAAAAACCCCACAGTACCCCTGAAATGCATAGAAAACTGCTTTTTCTTTGGCACAGCCAATACAAAAATTGGGGGTTCAAAAAACCCCACAGTACCCCTGAAATGCATAGAAAACTGCTTTTTTTTTGGCCAAAACGCTAGAAAGGTCAAAGGTCAAAAGGTCAAAGGTCAAAAGGTCAAAGGTCAAAGGTCAAAAGGTCAAAGGTCAAATCGCTAGAAAGGTCAAATATCAAAACGTCAAAGGTCAAAACGCTAGAAAGGTCAAAGGTCAAAAGGTCAAAGGTCAAAAGGTCAAAGGTCAAATCGCTAGAAAGGTCAAAATGCCACGATGCGCTTTTTTCATCGCTAGAAAGGTCAAAGGTCAAAACACTAGAAAGGTCAAAGGTCAAAACCCCTGAAATGCATAGAAAACTGCTTTTTTTTGGCACAGCCAATAAAAAAATTGGGGGTTCAAAAACCCCCACAGTACCCCTGAAATGCATAGAAAACTGCTTTTTTTTTTGGCACAGCCAATAAAAAAATTGGGGGTTCAAAAAACCCCACAGTACCCCTGAAATGCATAGAAAACTGCTTTTTTTTGGCACAGCCAATAAAAAAATTGGGGGTTCAAAAAACCCCACAGTACCCCTGAAATGCATAGAAAACTGCTTTTTTTTGGCACAGCCAATAAAAAAATTGGGGGTTCAAAAACCCCCACAGTACCCCTGAAATGCATAGAAAACTGCTTTTTTTTTTGGCACAGCCAATAAAAAAATTGGGGGTTCAAAAAAACCCACAGTACCCCTGAAATGCATAGAAAACTGCTTTTTTTTGGCACAGCCAATAAAAAAATTGGGGGTTCAAAAAACCCCACAGTACCCCTGAAATGCATAGAAAACTGCTTTTTTTTGGCATAGCCAATAAAAAAATTGGGGGTTCAAAAAACCCCACAGTACCCCTGAAATGCATAGGAAACTGCTTTTTCTTTGGCACAGCCAATACAAAAATTGGGGGTTCAAAAACCCCCACAGTACCCCTGAAATGCATAGAAAACAGCTTTTTTTGGCACAGCCAATAAAAAAATTGGGGGTTCAAAAAACCCCACAGTACCCCTGAAATGCATAGAAAACTGCTTTTTTTTTGCCAAAACGCTAGAAAGGTCAAAGGTCAAAAGGTCAAAGGTCAAAAGGTCAAAGGTCAAAGGTCAAAAGGTCAAAGGTCAAATCGCTAGAAAGGTCAAATATCAAAACGTCAAAGGTCAAAACGCTAGAAAGGTCAAAGGTCAAAAGGTCAAAGGTCAAAAGGTCAAAGGTCAAATCGCTAGAAAGGTCAAAATGCCACGATGCGCTTTTTTCATCGCTAGAAAGGTCAAAGGTCAAAACACTAGAAAGGTCAAAGGTCAAAACCCCTGAAATGCATAGAAAACTGCTTTTTTTTGGCACAGCCAATAAAAAAATTGGGGGTTCAAAAACCCCCACAGTACCCCTGAAATGCATAGAAAACTGCTTTTTTTTTTGGCACAGCCAATAAAAAAATTGGGGGTTCAAAAAACCCCACAGTACCCCTGAAATGCATAGAAAACTGCTTTTTTTTGGCACAGCCAATAAAAAAATTGGGGGTTCAAAAAACCCCACAGTACCCCTGAAATGCATAGAAAACTGCTTTTTTTTGGCACAGCCAATAAAAAAATTGGGGGTTCAAAAACCCCCACAGTACCCCTGAAATGCATAGAAAACTGCTTTTTTTGGCACAGCCAATACAAAAATTGGGGGTTCAAAAAACCCCACAGTACCCCTGAAATGCAGGTCAAAACCCCTGAAATGCATAGAAAACTGCTTTTTTTTGGCACAGCCAATAAAAAAATTGGGGGTTCAAAAAACCCCACAGTACCCCTGAAATGCATAGAAAACTGCTTTTTTTTTGGCACAGCCAATAAAAAAATTGGGGGTTCAAAAAACCCCACAGTACCCCTGAAATGCATAGAAAACTGCTTTTTTTGGCACAGCCAATAAAAAAATTGGGGGTTCAAAAAACCCCACAGTACCCCTGAAATGCATAGAAAACTGCTTTTTTTTTTGGCACAGCCAATAAAAAAATTGGGGGTTCAAAAAACCCCACAGTACCCCTGAAATGCATAGAAAACTGCTTTTTTTTTTGGCACAGCCAATACAAAAATTGGGGGTTCAAAAAACCCCACAGTACCCCTGAAATGCATAGAAAACTGCTTTTTTTTGGCACAGCCAATAAAAAAATTGGGGGTTCAAAAAACCCCACAGTACCCCTGAAATGCATAGAAAACTGCTTTTTTTTTGGCACAGCCAATAAAAAATTTGGGGGTTCAAAAAACCCCACAGTACCCCTGAAATGCATAGAAAACTGCTTTTTTTTGGCACAGCCAATAAAAAAATTGGGGGTTCAAAAAAACCCACAGTACCCCTGAAATGCATAGAAAACTGCTTTTTTTTGGCACAGCCAATAAAAAAATTGGGGGTTCAAAAAACCCCACAGTACCCCTAAAATGCATAGAAAACTGCTTTTTCTTTGGCACAGCCAATACAAAAATTGGGGGTTCAAAAAACCCCACAGTACCCCTGAAATGCATAGAAAACTGCTTTTTTTTGGCACAGCCAATAAAAAAATTGGGGGTTCAAAAAACCCCACAGTACCCCTGAAATGCATAGAAAACTGCTTTTTTTTGGCACAGCCAATAAAAAAATTGGGGGTTCAAAAAACCCCACAGTACCCCTGAAATGCATAGAAAACTGCTTTTTTTTGGCACAGCCAATAAAAAAATTGGGGGTTCAAAAAACCCCACAGTACCCCTGAAATGCATAGAAAACAGCTTTTTTTTGGCACAGCCAATAAAAAAATTGGGGGTTAAAAAAACCCCACAGTACCCCTGAAATGCATAGAAAACTGCTTTTTTTTGGCACAGCCAATAAAAAAATTGGGGGTTCAAAAAACCCCACAGTACCCCTGAAATGCATAGAAAACTGCTTTTTTTTGGCACAGCCAATAAAAAAATTGGGGGTTCAAAAAACCCCACAGTACCCCTGAAATGCATAGAAAACTGCTTTTTTTTGGCACAGCCAATAAAAGAATTGGGGGTTCAAAAAACCCCACAGTACCCCTGAAATGCATAGAAAACTGCTTTTTTTTGGCACAGCCAATAAAAAAATTGGGGGTTCAAAAAACCCCACAGTACCCCTGAAATGCATAGAAAACTGCTTTTTTTTTGGCACAGCCAATAAAAAAATTGGGGGTTCAAAAAACCCCACAGTACCCCTGAAATGCATAGAAAACTGCTTTTTTTTGGCACAGCCAATACAAAAATTGGGGGTTCAAAAAACCCCACAGTACCCCTGAAATGCATAGAAAACTGCTTTTTTTTGGCACAGCCAATAAAAAAATTGGGGGTTCAAAAAACCCCACAGTACCCCTGAAATGCATAGAAAACTGCTTTTTTTTGGCACAGCCAATAAAAAAATTGGGGGTTCAAAAAACCCCACAGTACCCCTGAAATGCATAGAAAACAGCTTTTTTTTGGCACAGCCAATAAAAAAATTGGGGGTTAAAAAAACCCCACAGTACCCCTGAAATGCATAGAAAACTGCTTTTTTTTGGCACAGCCAATAAAAAAATTGGGGGTTCAAAAAACCCCACAGTACCCCTGAAATGCATAGAAAACTGCTTTTTTTTGGCACAGCCAATAAAAAAATTGGGGGTTCAAAAAACCCCACAGTACCCCTGAAATGCATAGAAAACTGCTTTTTTTTGGCACAGCCAATAAAAGAATTGGGGGTTCAAAAAACCCCACAGTACCCCTGAAATGCATAGAAAACTGCTTTTTTTTGGCACAGCCAATAAAAAAATTGGGGGTTCAAAAAACCCCACAGTACCCCTGAAATGCATAGAAAACTGCTTTTTTTTTGGCACAGCCAATAAAAAAATTGGGGGTTCAAAAAACCCCACAGTACCCCTGAAATGCATAGAAAACTGCTTTTTTTTGGCACAGCCAATACAAAAATTGGGGGTCCAAAAAACCCCACAGTACCCCTGAAATGCATAGAAAACTGCTTTTTTTGGCACAGCCAATAAAAAAATTGGGGGTTCAAAAAACCCCACAGTACCCCTGAAATGCATAGAAAACTGCTTTTTTTGGCACAGCCAATAAAAAAATTGGGGGTTCAAAAAACCCCACAGTACCCCTGAAATGCATAGAAAAATGCTTTTTTTTTGGCACAGCCAATACAAAAATCGGGGGTTCAAAAAACCCCACAGTACCCCTGAAATGCATAGAAAACTGCTTTTTTTTGGCACAGCCAATAAAAAAATCGGGGGTTAAAAAAACCCCACAGTACCCCTGAAATGCATAGAAAACTGCTTTTTTTTTGGCACAGCCAATAAAAGAATTGGGGGTTAAAAAAACCCCACAGTACCCCTGAAATGCATAGAAAACTGCTTTTTTTTGGCACAGCCAATAAAAAAATTGGGGGTTCAAAAAACCCCACAGTACCCCTGAAATGCATAGAAAACTGCATTTTTTTGGCACAGCCAATAAAAAAATTGGGGGTTCAAAAAACCCCACAGTACCCCTGAAATGCATAGAAAACTGCATTTTTTTGGCACAGCCAATAAAAAAATTGGGGGTTCAAAAAACCCCACAGTACCCCTGAAATGCATAGAAAACTGCTTTTTTTTGGCACAGCCAATAAAAAAATTGGGGGTTCAAAAAACCCCACAGTACCCCTGAAATGCATAGAAAACTGCTTTTTCTTTGGCACAGCCAATACAAAAATTGGGGGTTCAAAAAACCCCACAGTACCCCTGAAATGCATAGAAAACTGCTTTTTTTTGGCACAGCCAATAAAAAAATTGGGGGTTCAAAAAACCCCACAGTACCCCTGAAATCCATAGAAAACTGCTTTTTTTTGGCCAAAACGCTAGAAAGGTCAAAGGTCAAAAGGTCAAAGGTCAAAAGGTCAAAGGTCAAATCGCTAGAAAGGTCAAATATCAAAACGTCAAAGGTCAAAACGCTAGAAAGGTCAAAGGTCAAAAGGTCAAAGGTCAAAAGTAGGGATGTTGAAAAAAGTTGAAAATCGACTCGATTGTCGACTCATGCCTTCCGCGACTCAAAAACGTATGAGTCGAAAAATCGTTTTTATTTTTTTTGTCTGTGTGACACTGCTGTGCTGCGCCTGTCAGTCAGCGCCGCTCCTCACGTGCATGCCCTGGCTGCTAGAGCCTGCGGCTAGACCCCATCGTCCAAGGGTGTGGGGTGAAGGGGGAGGGTATCTTAGCAACACTGAATGCTCTGTCCCATTGGTCGTGTGCTCGTATCATGAGCCAATGGCTGCAGCTCTGAGCCTCCCAGACCCCAGGTTCGCATTCTCATTGCTGTTCTGAGCTGTGAGCGCTCTTCTCTTCTTGTGAAGAAAGCAGGACAGCGTTGTCAAATAAATCCCGCCGTCATTCATACTGTATTTATTCCCCGACCCGACATTAAAATACGGAACAACGTGCGTCCCGTATCAGTTCATTACGGGACTTGTGACAGGCTGCTGCATACAATTGAGAGTTGTGACTAGCTGATAGCATAGCAGCCGATAGCGCCGCTGCTCCTTCAGTGTCGTTGTTTACAAAATAAAGTTTATTTTTTATTATTGGGCTTTGATCATTGATGCAAATTCTAAACATATGGATGCAGCTGCAGACGTTGTTGCTTAAAGGAATGCATAGTTGCGTTCTCCTCAACTGCTGCGCAGCAACAACAAAAATAAAAAAATAAAAAATAATGAAAAAAAAAAAATAGGAAAAAGTCGATCGACTCGTCGATTTGCGGCCTCGATTTATCGATTTGCCAAATATGAGTCGTTTGACATCCCTAGTCAAAAGGTCAAAGGTCAAATCGCTAGAAAGGTCAAAATGCCACGATGCGCTTTTTTCATCGCTAGAAAGGTCAAAGGTCAAAACACTAGAAAGGTCAAAGGTCAAAACCCCTGAAATGCATAGAAAACTGCTTTTTTTGGCACAGCCAATAAAAAAAATGGGGGTTCAAAAAACCCCACAGTACCCCTGAAATGCATAGAAAACTGCTTTTTTTTTGGCACAGCCAATAAAAAAATTGGGGGTTCAAAAAACCCCACAGTACCCCTGAAATGCATAGAAAACTGCTTTTTTTTTTGGCACAGCCAATACAAAAATTGGGGGTTCAAAAAACCCCACAGTACCCCTGAAATGCATAGAAAACTGCTTTTTTTTTGGCACAGCCAATAAAAAAATTGGGGGTTCAAAAAACCCCACAGTACCCCTGAAATGCATAGAAAACTGCTTTTTTTTGGCACAGCCAATAAAAAAATTGGGGGTTCAAAAAAACCCACAGTACCCCTGAAATGCATAGAAAACTGCTTTTTTTTGGCACAGCCAATAAAAAAATTGGGGGTTCAAAAAACCCCACAGTACCCCTGAAATGCATAGAAAACTGCTTTTTCTTTGGCACAGCCAATACAAAAATTGGGGGTTCAAAAAACCCCACAGTACCCCTGAAATGCATAGAAAACTGCTTTTTTTTGGCACAGCCAATAAAAAAATTGGGGGTTCAAAAAACCCCACAGTACCCCTGAAATGCATAGAAAACTGCTTTTTTTTGGCACAGCCAATAAAAAAATTGGGGGTTCAAAAAACCCCACAGTACCCCTGAAATGCAGGTCAAAACCCCTGAAATGCATAGAAAACTGCTTTTTTTTTGGCACAGCCAATAAAAAAATTGGGGGTTCAAAAAACCCCACAGTACCCCTGAAATGCATAGAAAACTGCTTTTTTTTTGGCACAGCCAATAAAAAAATTGGGGGTTCAAAAAACCCCACAGTACCCCTGAAATGCATAGAAAACTGCTTTTTTTTGGCACAGCCAATACAAAAATTGGGGGTTCAAAAAACCCCACAGTACCCCTGAAATGCATAGAAAACTGCTTTTTTTTGGCACAGCCAATACAAAAATTGGGGGTTCAAAAAACCCCACAGTACCCCTGAAATGCATAGAAAACTGCTTTTTTTGGCACAGCCAATAAAAAAATTGGGGGTTCAAAAAACCCCACAGTACCCCTGAAATGCATAGAAAACTGCTTTTTTTTTGGCACAGCCAATAAAAAAATTGGGGGTTCAAAAAACCCCACAGTACCCCTGAAATGCATAGAAAACTGCTTTTTTTTTTGGCACAGCCAATACAAAAATTGGGGGTTCAAAAAACCCCACAGTACCCCTGAAATGCATAGAAAACTGCTTTTTTTTGGCACAGCCAATAAAAAAATTGGGGGTTCAAAAAACCCCACAGTACCCCTGAAATGCATAGAAAACTGCTTTTTTTTTGGCACAGCCAATAAAAAAATTGGGGGTTCAAAAAACCCCACAGTACCCCTGAAATGCATAGAAAACTGCTTTTTTTTGGCACAGCCAATAAAAGAATTGGGGGTTCAAAAAACCCCACAGTACCCCTGAAATGCATAGAAAACTGCTTTTTTTTGGCACAGCCAATAAAAAAATTGGGGGTTCAAAAAACCCCACAGTACCCCTGAAATGCATAGAAAACTGCTTTTTTTTTGGCACAGCCAATAAAAAAATTGGGGGTTCAAAAAACCCCACAGTACCCCTGAAATGCATAGAAAACTGCTTTTTTTTGGCACAGCCAATACAAAAATTGGGGGTCCAAAAAACCCCACAGTACCCCTGAAATGCATAGAAAACTGCTTTTTTTGGCACAGCCAATAAAAAAATTGGGGGTTCAAAAAACCCCACAGTACCCCTGAAATGCATAGAAAACTGCTTTTTTTGGCACAGCCAATAAAAAAATTGGGGGTTCAAAAAACCCCACAGTACCCCTGAAATGCATAGAAAACTGCTTTTTTTTTGGCACAGCCAATACAAAAATCGGGGGTTCAAAAAACCCCACAGTACCCCTGAAATGCATAGAAAACTGCTTTTTTTGGCACAGCCAATAAAAAAATCGGGGGTTAAAAAAACCCCACAGTACCCCTGAAATGCATAGAAAACTGCTTTTTTTTTGGCACAGCCAATAAAAGAATTGGGGGTTAAAAAAACCCCACAGTACCCCTGAAATGCATAGAAAACTGCTTTTTTTTGGCATAGCCAATAAAAAAATTGGGGGTTCAAAAAACCCCACAGTACCCCTGAAATGCATAGAAAACTGCATTTTTTTGGCAAAGCCAATAAAAAAATTGGGGGTTCAAAAAACCCCACAGTACCCCTGAAATGCATAGAAAACTGCATTTTTTTGGCACAGCCAATACAAAAATTGGGGGTTCAAAAAACCCCACAGTACCCCTGAAATGCATAGAAAACTGCTTTTTTTTGGCACAGCCAATAAAAAAATTGGGGGTTCAAAAAACCCCACAGTACCCCTGAAATGCATAGAAAACTGCTTTTTCTTTGGCACAGCCAATACAAAAATTGGGGGTTCAAAAAACCCCACAGTACCCCTGAAATGCATAGAAAACTGCTTTTTTTTGGCACAGCCAATAAAAAAATTGGGGGTTCAAAAAACCCCACAGTACCCCTGAAATCCATAGAAAACTGCTTTTTTTTGGCCAAAACGCTAGAAAGGTCAAAGGTCAAAAGGTCAAAGGTCAAAAGGTCAAAGGTCAAATCGCTAGAAAGGTCAAATATCAAAACGTCAAAGGTCAAAACGCTAGAAAGGTCAAAGGTCAAAAGGTCAAAGGTCAAAAGGTCAAAGGTCAAATCGCTAGAAAGGTCAAAATGCCACGATGCGCTTTTTTCATCGCTAGAAAGGTCAAAGGTCAAAACACTAGAAAGGTCAAAGGTCAAAACCCCTGAAATGCATAGAAAACTGCTTTTTTTGGCACAGCCAATAAAAAAAATGGGGGTTCAAAAAACCCCACAGTACCCCTGAAATGCATAGAAAACTGCTTTTTTTTTGGCACAGCCAATAAAAAAATTGGGGGTTCAAAAAACCCCACAGTACCCCTGAAATGCATAGAAAACTGCTTTTTTTTTTGGCACACCCAATACAAAAATTGGGGGTTCAAAAAACCCCACAGTACCCCTGAAATGCATAGAAAACTGCTTTTTTTTGGCACAGCCAATAAAAAAATTGGGGGTTCAAAAAACCCCACAGTACCCCTGAAATGCATAGAAAACTGCTTTTTTTTTGGCACAGCCAATAAAAAAATTGGGGGTTCAAAAAACCCCACAGTACCCCTGAAATGCATAGAAAACTGCTTTTTTTTGGCACAGCCAATAAAAAAATTGGGGGTTCAAAAAAACCCACAGTACCCCTGAAATGCATAGAAAACTGCTTTTTTTTGGCACAGCCAATAAAAAAATTGGGGGTTCAAAAAACCCCACAGTACCCCTGAAATGCATAGAAAACTGCTTTTTCTTTGGCACAGCCAATACAAAAATTGGGGGTTCAAAAAACCCCACAGTACCCCTGAAATGCATAGAAAACTGCTTTTTTTTGGCACAGCCAATAAAAAAATTGGGGGTTCAAAAAACCCCACAGTACCCCTGAAATGCATAGAAAACTGCTTTTTTTTGGCACAGCCAATAAAAAAATTGGGGGTTCAAAAAACCCCACAGTACCCCTGAAATGCAGGTCAAAACCCCTGAAATGCATAGAAAACTGCTTTTTTTTGGCACAGCCAATAAAAAAATTGGGGGTTCAAAAAACCCCACAGTACCCCTGAAATGCATAGAAAACTGCTTTTTTTTTGGCACAGCCAATAAAAAAATTGGGGGTTCAAAAAACCCCACAGTACCCCTGAAATGCATAGAAAACTGCTTTTTTTTGGCACAGCCAATACAAAAATTGGGGGTTCAAAAAACCCCACAGTACCCCTGAAATGCATAGAAAACTGCTTTTTTTTGGCACAGCCAATAAAAAAATTGGGGGTTCAAAAAACCCCACAGTACCCCTGAAATGCATAGAAAACTGCTTTTTTTTGGCACAGCCAATAAAAAAATTGGGGGTTCAAAAAACCCCACAGTACCCCTGAAATGCATAGAAAACTGCTTTTTTTGGCACAGCCAATAAAAAAATTGGGGGTTCAAAAAACCCCACAGTACCCCTGAAATGCATAGAAAACTGCTTTTTTTTTTGGCACAGCCAATAAAAAAATTGGGGGTTCAAAAAACCCCACAGTACCCCTGAAATGCATAGAAAACTGCTTTTTTTTTTGGCACAGCCAATACAAAAATTGGGGGTTCAAAAAACCCCACAGTACCCCTGAAATGCATAGAAAACTGCTTTTTTTTGGCACAGCCAATAAAAAAATTGGGGGTTCAAAAAACCCCACAGTACCCCTGAAATGCATAGAAAACTGCTTTTTTTTTGGCACAGCCAATAAAAAAATTGGGGGTTCAAAAAACCCCACAGTACCCCTGAAATGCATAGAAAACTGCTTTTTTTTGGCACAGCCAATAAAAAAATTGGGGGTTCAAAAAAACCCACAGTACCCCTGAAATGCATAGAAAACTGCTTTTTTTTGGCACAGCCAATAAAAAAATTGGGGGTTCAAAAAACCCCACAGTACCCCTGAAATGCATAGAAAACTGCTTTTTCTTTGGCACAGCCAATACAAAAATTGGGGGTTCAAAAAACCCCACAGTACCCCTGAAATGCATAGAAAACTGCTTTTTTTTGGCACAGCCAATAAAAAAATTGGGGGTTCAAAAAACCCCACAGTACCCCTGAAATGCATAGAAAACTGCTTTTTTTTGGCACAGCCAATAAAAAAATTGGGGGTTCAAAAAACCCCACAGTACCCCTGAAATGCATAGAAAACTGCTTTTTTTTGGCACAGCCAATAAAAAAATTGGGGGTTCAAAAAACCCCACAGTACCCCTGAAATGCATAGAAAACTGCTTTTTTTTGGCACAGCCAATAAAAAAATTGGGGGTTAAAAAAACCCCACAGTACCCCTGAAATGCATAGAAAACTGCTTTTTTTTGGCACAGCCAATAAAAAAATTGGGGGTTCAAAAAACCCCACAGTACCCCTGAAATGCATAGAAAACTGCTTTTTTTTGGCACAGCCAATAAAAAAATTGGGGGTTCAAAAAACCCCACAGTACCCCTGAAATGCATAGAAAACTGCTTTTTTTTGGCACAGCCAATAAAAGAATTGGGGGTTCAAAAAACCCCACAGTACCCCTGAAATGCATAGAAAACTGCTTTTTTTTGGCACAGCCAATAAAAAAATTGGGGGTTCAAAAAACCCCACAGTACCCCTGAAATGCATAGAAAACTGCTTTTTTTTTGGCACAGCCAATAAAAAAATTGGGGGTTCAAAAAACCCCACAGTACCCCTGAAATGCATAGAAAACTGCTTTTTTTTGGCACAGCCAATACAAAAATTGGGGGTCCAAAAAACCCCACAGTACCCCTGAAATGCATAGAAAACTGCTTTTTTTGGCACAGCCAATAAAAAAATTGGGGGTTCAAAAAACCCCACAGTACCCCTGAAATGCATAGAAAACTGCTTTTTTTGGCACAGCCAATAAAAAAATTGGGGGTTCAAAAAACCCCACAGTACCCCTGAAATGCATAGAAAACTGCTTTTTTTTTGGCACAGCCAATACAAAAATCGGGGGTTCAAAAAACCCCACAGTACCCCTGAAATGCATAGAAAACTGCTTTTTTTTGGCACAGCCAATAAAAAAATCGGGGGTTAAAAAAACCCCACAGTACCCCTGAAATGCATAGAAAACTGCTTTTTTTTTGGCACAGCCAATAAAAGAATTGGGGGTTAAAAAAACCCCACAGTACCCCTGAAATGCATAGAAAACTGCTTTTTTTTGGCACAGCCAATAAAAAAATTGGGGGTTCAAAAAACCCCACAGTACCCCTGAAATGCATAGAAAACTGCATTTTTTTGGCACAGCCAATAAAAAAATTGGGGGTTCAAAAAACCCCACAGTACCCCTGAAATGCATAGAAAACTGCATTTTTTTGGCACAGCCAATAAAAAAATTGGGGGTTCAAAAAACCCCACAGTACCCCTGAAATGCATAGAAAACTGCTTTTTTTTGGCACAGCCAATAAAAAAATTGGGGGTTCAAAAAACCCCACAGTACCCCTGAAATGCATAGAAAACTGCTTTTTTTTGGCACAGCCAATACAAAAATTGGGGGTTCAAAAAACCCCACAGTACCCCTGAAATGCATAGAAAACTGCTTTTTCTTTGGCACAGCCAATACAAAAATTGGGGGTTCAAAAAACCCCACAGTACCCCTGAAATGCATAGAAAACTGCTTTTTTTTGGCCAAAACGCTAGAAAGGTCAAAGGTCAAAAGGTCAAAGGTCAAAAGGTCAAAGGTCAAATCGCTAGAAAGGTCAAATATCAAAACGTCAAAGGTCAAAACGCTAGAAAGGTCAAAGGTCAAAAGGTCAAAGGTCAAAAGGTCAAAGGTCAAATCGCTAGAAAGGTCAAAATGCCACGATGCGCTTTTTTCATCGCTAGAAAGGTCAAAGGTCAAAACACTAGAAAGGTCAAAGGTCAAAACCCCTGAAATGCATAGAAAACTGCTTTTTTTGGCACAGCCAATAAAAAAAATGGGGGTTCAAAAAACCCCACAGTACCCCTGAAATGCATAGAAAACTGCTTTTTTTTTGGCACAGCCAATAAAAAAATTGGGGGTTCAAAAAACCCCACAGTACCCCTGAAATGCATAGAAAACTGCTTTTTTTTTTGGCACAGCCAATACAAAAATTGGGGGTTCAAAAAACCCCACAGTACCCCTGAAATGCATAGAAAACTGCTTTTTTTTGGCACAGCCAATAAAAAAATTGGGGGTTCAAAAAACCCCACAGTACCCCTGAAATGCATAGAAAACTGCTTTTTTTTTGGCACAGCCAATAAAAAAATTGGGGGTTCAAAAAACCCCACAGTACCCCTGAAATGCATAGAAAACTGCTTTTTTTTGGCACAGCCAATAAAAAAATTGGGGGTTCAAAAAAACCCACAGTACCCCTGAAATGCATAGAAAACTGCTTTTTTTTGGCACAGCCAATAAAAAAATTGGGGGTTCAAAAAACCCCACAGTACCCCTGAAATGCATAGAAAACTGCTTTTTCTTTGGCACAGCCAATACAAAAATTGGGGGTTCAAAAAACCCCACAGTACCCCTGAAATGCATAGAAAACTGCTTTTTTTTGGCACAGCCAATAAAAAAATTGGGGGTTCAAAAAACCCCACAGTACCCCTGAAATGCATAGAAAACTGCTTTTTTTTGGCACAGCCAATAAAAAAATTGGGGGTTCAAAAAACCCCACAGTACCCCTGAAATGCATAGAAAACTGCATTTTTTTGGCACAGCCAATAAAAAAATTGGGGGTTCAAAAAACCCCACAGTACCCCTGAAATGCATAGAAAACTGCATTTTTTTGGCACAGCCAATAAAAAAATTGGGGGTTCAAAAAACCCCACAGTACCCCTGAAATGCATAGAAAACTGCTTTTTTTTGGCACAGCCAATAAAAAAATTGGGGGTTCAAAAAACCCCACAGTACCCCTGAAATGCATAGAAAACTGCTTTTTTTTGGCACAGCCAATAAAAAAATTGGGGGTTCAAAAAACCCCACAGTACCCCTGAAATGCATAGAAAACTGCTTTTTCTTTGGCACAGCCAATACAAAAATTGGGGGTTCAAAAAACCCCACAGTACCCCTGAAATGCATAGAAAACTACTTTTTTTGGCACAGCCAATAAAAAAATTGGGGGTTCAAAAAACCCCACAGTACCCCTGAAATGCATAGAAAACTGCTTTTTTTTTTGCCAAAACGCTAGAAAGGTCAAAGGTCAAAAGGTCAAAGGTCAAAAGGTCAAAGGTCAAAGGTCAAAAGGTCAAAGGTCAAATCGCTAGAAAGGTCAAATATCAAAACGTCAAAGGTCAAAACGCTAGAAAGGTCAAAGGTCAAAAGGTCAAAGGTCAAAAGGTCAAAGGTCAAATCGCTAGAAAGGTCAAAATGCCACGATGCGCTTTTTTCATCGCTAGAAAGGTCAAAGGTCAAAACACTAGAAAGGTCAAAGGTCAAAACCCCTGAAATGCATAGAAAACTGCTTTTTTTTGGCACAGCCAATAAAAAAATTGGGGGTTCAAAAACCCCCACAGTACCCCTGAAATGCATAGAAAACTGCTTTTTTTTTTGGCACAGCCAATAAAAAAATTGGGGGTTCAAAAAACCCCACAGTACCCCTGAAATGCATAGAAAACTGCTTTTTTTTGGCACAGCCAATAAAAAAATTGGGGGTTCAAAAAACCCCACAGTACCCCTGAAATGCATAGAAAACTGCTTTTTTTTGGCACAGCCAATAAAAAAATTGGGGGTTCAAAAACCCCCACAGTACCCCTGAAATGCATAGAAAACTGCTTTTTTTTTTGGCACAGCCAATAAAAAAATTGGGGGTTCAAAAAACCCCACAGTACCCCTGAAATGCATAGAAAACTGCTTTTTTTTGGCACAGCCAATACAAAAATTGGGGGTTCAAAAAACCCCACAGTACCCCTGAAATGCATAGAAAACTGCTTTTTTTTGGCACAGCCAATAAAAAAATTGGGGGTTCAAAAAACCCCACAGTACCCCTGAAATGCATAGAAAACTGCTTTTTCTTTGGCACAGCCAATACAAAAATTGGGGGTTCAAAAAACCCCACAGTACCCCTGAAATGCATAGAAAACTGCTTTTTTTGGCACAGCCAATACAAAAATTGGGGGTTCAAAAAACCCCACAGTACCCCTGAAATGCAGGTCAAAACCCCTGAAATGCATAGAAAACTGCTTTTTTTTGGCACAGCCAATAAAAAAATTGGGGGTTCAAAAAACCCCACAGTACCCCTGAAATGCATAGAAAACTGCTTTTTTTTTGGCACAGCCAATAAAAAAATTGGGGGTTCAAAAAACCCCACAGTACCCCTGAAATGCATAGAAAACTGCTTTTTTTTGGCACAGCCAATACAAAAATTGGGGGTTCAAAAAACCCCACAGTACCCCTGAAATGCATAGAAAACTGCTTTTTTTGGGCACAGCCAATAAAAAAAATTGGGGGTTCAAAAAACCCCACAGTACCCCTGAAATGCATAGAAAACTCCTTTTTTTGGCACAGCCAATAAAAAAATTGGGGGTTCAAAAAACCCCACAGTACCCCTGAAATGCATAGAAAACTGCTTTTTTTTTGGCACAGCCAATAAAAAAATTGGGGGTTCAAAAAACCCCACAGTACCCCTGAAATGCATAGAAAACTGCTTTTTTTTTTGGCACAGCCAATACAAAAATTGGGGGTTCAAAAAACCCCACAGTACCCCTGAAATGCATAGAAAACTGCTTTTTTTTGGCACAGCCAATAAAAAAATTGGGGGTTCAAAAAACCCCACAGTACCCCTGAAATGCATAGAAAACTGCTTTTTTTTTTGGCACAGCCAATAAAAAAATTGGGGGTTCAAAAAACCCCACAGTACCCCTGAAATGCATAGAAAACTGCTTTTTTTTGGCACAGCCAATAAAAAAATTGGGGGTTCAAAAAAACCCACAGTACCCCTGAAATGCATAGAAAACTGCTTTTTTTTGGCACAGCCAATAAAAAAATTGGGGGTTCAAAAAACCCCACAGTACCCCTGAAATGCATAGAAAACTGCTTTTTCTTTGGCACAGCCAATACAAAAATTGGGGGTTCAAAAAACCCCACAGTACCCCTGAAATGCATAGAAAACTGCTTTTTTTTGGCACAGCCAATAAAAAAATTGGGGGTTCAAAAAACCCCACAGTACCCCTGAAATGCATAGAAAACTGCTTTTTTTTGGCACAGCCAATAAAAAAATTGGGGGTTCAAAAAACCCCACAGTACCCCTGAAATGCATAGAAAACTGCTTTTTTTTGGCACAGCCAATACAAAAATTGGGGGTTCAAAAAACCCCACAGTACCCCTGAAATGCATAGAAAACTGCTTTTTTTTGGCACAGCCAATAAAAAAATTGGGGGTTAAAAAAACCCCACAGTACCCCTGAAATGCATAGAAAACTGCTTTTTTTTGGCACAGCCAATAAAAAAATTGGGGGTTCAAAAAACCCCACAGTACCCCTGAAATGCATAGAAAACTGCTTTTTTTTGGCACAGCCAATAAAAAAATTGGGGGTTCAAAAAACCCCACAGTACCCCTGAAATGCATAGAAAACTGCTTTTTTTTGGCACAGCCAATAAAAGAATTGGGGGTTCAAAAAACCCCACAGTACCCCTGAAATGCATAGAAAACTGCTTTTTTTTGGCACAGCCAATAAAAAAATTGGGGGTTCAAAAAACCCCACAGTACCCCTGAAATGCATAGAAAACTGCTTTTTTTTTGGCACAGCCAATAAAAAAATTGGGGGTTCAAAAAACCCCACAGTACCCCTGAAATGCATAGAAAACTGCTTTTTTTTGGCACAGCCAATACAAAAATTGGGGGTCCAAAAAACCCCACAGTACCCCTGCAATGCATAGAAAACTGCTTTTTTTGGCACAGCCAATAAAAAAATTGGGGGTTCAAAAAACCCCACAGTACCCCTGAAATGCATAGAAAACTGCTTTTTTTTGGCACAGCCAATAAAAAAATTGGGGGTTCAAAAAACCCCACAGTACCCCTGAAATGCATAGAAAACTGCTTTTTTTTTGGCACAGCCAATACAAAAATCGGGGGTTCAAAAAACCCCACAGTACCCCTGAAATGCATAGAAAACTGCTTTTTTTTGGCACAGCCAATAAAAAAATCGGGGGTTAAAAAAACCCCACAGTACCCCTGAAATGCATAGAAAACTGCTTTTTTTTGGCACAGCCAATAAAAGAATTGGGGGTTAAAAAAACCCCACAGTACCCCTGAAATGCATAGAAAACTGCTTTTTTTTGGCACAGCCAATAAAAAAATTGGGGGTTCAAAAAACCCCACAGTACCCCTGAAATGCATAGAAAACTGCATTTTTTTGGCACAGCCAATAAAAAAATTGGGGGTTCAAAAAACCCCACAGTACCCCTGAAATGCATAGAAAACTGCATTTTTTTGGCACAGCCAATAAAAAAATTGGGGGTTCAAAAAACCCCACAGTACCCCTGAAATGCATAGAAAACTGCTTTTTTTTGGCACAGCCAATAAAAAAATTGGGGGTTCAAAAAACCCCACAGTACCCCTGAAATGCATAGAAAACTGCTTTTTCTTTGGCACAGCCAATACAAAAATTGGGGGTTCAAAAAACCCCACAGTACCCCTGAAATGCATAGAAAACTGCTTTTTTTTGGCACAGCCAATAAAAAAATTGGGGTTTCAAAAAACCCCACAGTACCCCTGAAATCCATAGAAAACTGCTTTTTTTTGGCCAAAACGCTAGAAAGGTCAAAGGTCAAAAGGTCAAAGGTCAAAAGGTCAAAGGTCAAATCGCTAGAAAGGTCAAATATCAAAACGTCAAAGGTCAAAACGCTAGAAAGGTCAAAGGTCAAAAGGTCAAAGGTCAAAAGGTCAAAGGTCAAATCGCTAGAAAGGTCAAAATGCCACGATGCGCTTTTTTCATCGCTAGAAAGGTCAAAGGTCAAAACACTAGAAAGGTCAAAGGTCAAAACCCCTGAAATGCATAGAAAACTGCTTTTTTTGGCACAGCCAATAAAAAAAATGGGGGTTCAAAAAACCCCACAGTACCCCTGAAATGCATAGAAAACTGCTTTTTTTTTGGCACAGCCAATAAAAAAATTGGGGGTTCAAAAAACCCCACAGTACCCCTGAAATGCATAGAAAACTGCTTTTTTTTTTGGCACAGCCAATACAAAAATTGGGGGTTCAAAAAACCCCACAGTACCCCTGAAATGCATAGAAAACTGCTTTTTTTTGGCACAGCCAATAAAAAAATTGGGGGTTCAAAAAACCCCACAGTACCCCTGAAATGCATAGAAAACTGCTTTTTTTTTGGCACAGCCAATAAAAAAATTGGGGGTTCAAAAAACCCCACAGTACCCCTGAAATGCATAGAAAACTGCTTTTTTTTGGCACAGCCAATAAAAAAATTGGGGGTTCAAAAAAACCCACAGTACCCCTGAAATGCATAGAAAACTGCTTTTTTTTGGCACAGCCAATAAAAAAATTGGGGGTTCAAAAAACCCCACAGTACCCCTGAAATGCATAGAAAACTGCTTTTTCTTTGGCACAGCCAATACAAAAATTGGGGGTTCAAAAAACCCCACAGTACCCCTGAAATGCATAGAAAACTGCTTTTTTTTGGCACAGCCAATAAAAAAATTGGGGGTTCAAAAAACCCCACAGTACCCCTGAAATGCATAGAAAACTGCTTTTTTTTGGCACAGCCAATAAAAAAATTGGGGGTTCAAAAAACCCCACAGTACCCCTGAAATGCAGGTCAAAACCCCTGAAATGCATAGAAAACTGCTTTTTTTTGGCACAGCCAATAAAAAAATTGGGGTTTCAAAAAACCCCACAGTACCCCTGAAATGCATAGAAAACTGCTTTTTTTTTGGCACAGCCAATAAAAAAATTGGGGGTTCAAAAAACCCCACAGTACCCCTGAAATGCATAGAAAACTGCTTTTTTTTTGGCACAGCCAATACAAAAATTGGGGGTTCAAAAAACCCCACAGTACCCCTGAAATGCATAGAAAACTGCTTTTTTTTGGCACAGCCAATAAAAAAATTGGGGGTTCAAAAAACCCCACAGTACCCCTGAAATGCATAGAAAACTGCTTTTTTTTTTGGCACAGCCAATAAAAAAATTGGGGGTTCAAAAAACCCCACAGTACCCCTGAAATGCATAGAAAACTGCTTTTTTTTGGCACAGCCAATAAAAGAATTGGGGGTTCAAAAAACCCCACAGTACCCCTGAAATGCATAGAAAACTGCTTTTTTTTGGCACAGCCAATAAAAAAATTGGGGGTTCAAAAAACCCCACAGTACCCCTGAAATGCATAGAAAACTGCTTTTTTTTTTGCACAGCCAATAAAAAAATTGGGGGTTCAAAAAACCCCACAGTACCCCTGAAATGCATAGAAAACTGCTTTTTTTTTGGCACAGCCAATAAAAAAATTGGGGGTTCAAAAAACCCCACAGTACCCCTGAAATGCATAGAAAACTGCTTTTTTTTTGGCACAGCCAATACAAAAATTGGGGGTTCAAAAAACCCCACAGTACCCCTGAAATGCATAGAAAACTGCTTTTTTTTGGCACAGCCAATAAAAAAATTGGGGGTTCAAAAAACCCCACAGTACCCCTGAAATGCATAGAAAACTGCTTTTTTTTTTGGCACAGCCAATAAAAAAATTGGGGGTTCAAAAAACCCCACAGTACCCCTGAAATGCATAGAAAACTGCTTTTTTTTGGCACAGCCAATAAAAGAATTGGGGGTTCAAAAAACCCCACAGTACCCCTGAAATGCATAGAAAACTGCTTTTTTTTGGCACAGCCAATAAAAAAATTGGGGGTTCAAAAAACCCCACAGTACCCCTGAAATGCATAGAAAACTGCTTTTTTTTTTGCACAGCCAATAAAAAAATTGGGGGTTCAAAAAACCCCACAGTACCCCTGAAATGCATAGAAAACTGCTTTTTTTTGGCACAGCCAATACAAAAATTGGGGGTCCAAAAAACCCCACAGTACCCCTGAAATGCATAGAAAACTGCTTTTTTTGGCACAGCCAATAAAAAAATTGGGGGTTCAAAAAACCCCACAGTACCCCTGAAATGCATAGAAAACTGCTTTTTTTGGCACAGCCAATAAAAAAATTGGGGGTTCAAAAAACCCCACAGTACCCCTGAAATGCATAGAAAACTGCTTTTTTTTTGGCACAGCCAATACAAAAATCGGGGGTTCAAAAAACCCCACAGTACCCCTGAAATGCATAGAAAACTTCTTTTTTTTGGCACAGCCAATAAAAAAATCGGGGGTTAAAAAAACCCCACAGTACCCCTGAAATGCATAGAAAACTGCTTTTTTTTTGGCACAGCCAATAAAAGAATTGGGGGTTAAAAAAACCCCACAGTACCCCTGAAATGCATAGAAAACTGCTTTTTTTTGGCACAGCCAATAAAAAAATTGGGGGTTCAAAAAACCCCACAGTACCCCTGAAATGCATAGAAAACTGCATTTTTTTGGCACAGCCAATAAAAAAATTGGGGGTTCAAAAAACCCCACAGTACCCCTGAAATGCATAGAAAACTGCATTTTTTTGGCACAGCCAATAAAAAAATTGGGGGTTCAAAAAACCCCACAGTACCCCTGAAATGCATAGAAAACTGCTTTTTTTTGGCACAGCCAATAAAAAAATTGGGGGTTCAAAAAACCCCACAGTACCCCTGAAATGCATAGAAAACTGCTTTTTCTTTGGCACAGCCAATACAAAAATTGGGGGTTCAAAAAACCCCACAGTACCCCTGAAATGCATAGAAAACTGCTTTTTTTTGGCACAGCCAATAAAAAAATTGGGGGTTCAAAAAACCCCACAGTACCCCTGAAATCCATAGAAAACTGCTTTTTTTTGGCCAAAACGCTAGAAAGGTCAAAGGTCAAAAGGTCAAAGGTCAAAAGGTCAAAGGTCAAATCGCTAGAAAGGTCAAATATCAAAACGTCAAAGGTCAAAACGCTAGAAAGGCCAAAGGTCAAAAGGTCAAAGGTCAAAAGGTCAAAGGTCAAATCGCTAGAAAGGTCAAAATGCCACGATGCGCTTTTTTCATCGCTAGAAAGGTCAAAGGTCAAAACACTAGAAAGGTCAAAGGTCAAAACCCCTGAAATGCATAGAAAACTGCTTTTTTTGGCACAGCCAATAAAAAAAATGGGGGTTCAAAAAACCCCACAGTACCCCTGAAATGCATAGAAAACTGCTTTTTTTTTGGCACAGCCAATAAAAAAATTGGGGGTTCAAAAAACCCCACAGTACCCCTGAAATGCATAGAAAACTGCTTTTTTTTTTGGCACAGCCAATACAAAAATTGGGGGTTCAAAAAACCCCACAGTACCCCTGAAATGCATAGAAAACTGCTTTTTTTTGGCACAGCCAATAAAAAAATTGGGGGTTCAAAAAACCCCACAGTACCCCTGAAATGCATAGAAAACTGCTTTTTTTTTGGCACAGCCAATAAAAAAATTGGGGGTTCAAAAAACCCCACAGTACCCCTGAAATGCATAGAAAACTGCTTTTTTTTGGCACAGCCAATAAAAAAATTGGGGGTTCAAAAAAACCCACAGTACCCCTGAAATGCATAGAAAACTGCTTTTTTTTGGCACAGCCAATAAAAAAATTGGGGGTTCAAAAAACCCCACAGTACCCCTGAAATGCATAGAAAACTGCTTTTTCTTTGGCACAGCCAATACAAAAATTGGGGGTTCAAAAAACCCCACAGTACCCCTGAAATGCATAGAAAACTGCTTTTTTTTGGCACAGCCAATAAAAAAATTGGGGGTTCAAAAAACCCCACAGTACCCCTGAAATGCATAGAAAACTGCTTTTTTTTGGCACAGCCAATAAAAAAATTGGGTGTTCAAAAAACCCCACAGTACCCCTGAAATGCAGGTCAAAACCCCTGAAATGCATAGAAAACTGCTTTTTTTTGGCACAGCCAATAAAAAAATTGGGGGTTCAAAAAACCCCACAGTACCCCTGAAATGCATAGAAAACTGCTTTTTTTTTGGCACAGCCAATAAAAAAATTGGGGGTTCAAAAAACCCCACAGTACCCCTGAAATGCATAGAAAACTGCTTTTTTTTGGCACAGCCAATACAAAAATTGGGGGTTCAAAAAACCCCACAGTACCCCTGAAATGCATAGAAAACTGCTTTTTTTTGGCACAGCCAATAAAAAAATTGGGGGTTCAAAAAACCCCACAGTACCCCTGAAATGCATAGAAAACTGCTTTTTTTGGCACAGCCAATAAAAAATTTGGGGGTTCAAAAAACCCCACAGTACCCCTGAAATGCATAGAAAACTGCTTTTTTTTTGGCACAGCCAATAAAAAAATTGGGGGTTCAAAAAACCCCACAGTACCCCTGAAATGCATAGAAAACTGCTTTTTTTTTTGGCACAGCCAATACAAAAATTGGGGGTTCAAAAAACCCCACAGTACCCCTGAAATGCATAGAAAACTGCTTTTTTTTGGCACAGCCAATAAAAAAATTGGGGGTTCAAAAAACCCCACAGTACCCCTGAAATGCATAGAAAACTGCTTTTTTTTTGGCACAGCCAATAAAAAAATTGGGGGTTCAAAAAACCCCACAGTACCCCTGAAATGCATAGAAAACTGCTTTTTTTTGGCACAGCCAATAAAAAAATTGGGGGTTCAAAAAAACCCACAGTACCCCTGAAATGCATAGAAAACTGCTTTTTTTTGGCACAGCCAATAAAAAAATTGGGGGTTCAAAAAACCCCACAGTACCCCTGAAATGCATAGAAAACTGCTTTTTCTTTGGCACAGCCAATACAAAAATTGGGGGTTCAAAAAACCCCACAGTACCCCTGAAATGCATAGAAAACTGCTTTTTTTTGGCACAGCCAATAAAAAAATTGGGGGTTCAAAAAACCCCACAGTACCCCTGAAATGCATAGAAAACTGCTTTTTTTTGGCACAGCCAATAAAAAAATTGGGGGTTCAAAAAACCCCACAGTACCCCTGAAATGCATAGAAAACTGCTTTTTTTTGGCACAGCCAATAAAAAAATTGGGGGTTCAAAAAACCCCACAGTACCCCTGAAATGCATAGAAAACTGCTTTTTTTTGGCACAGCCAATAAAAAAATTGGGGGTTAAAAAAACCCCACAGTACCCCTGAAATGCATAGAAAACTGCTTTTTTTTGGCACAGCCAATAAAAAAATTGGGGGTTCAAAAAACCCCACAGTACCCCTGAAATGCATAGAAAACTGCTTTTTTTTGGCACAGCCAATAAAAAAATTGGGGGTTCAAAAAACCCCACAGTACCCCTGAAATGCATAGAAAACTGTTTTTTTTTGGCACAGCCAATAAAAGAATTGGGGGTTCAAAAAACCCCACAGTACCCCTGAAATGCATAGAAAACTGCTTTTTTTTGGCACAGCCAATAAAAAAATTGGGGGTTCAAAAAACCCCACAGTACCCCTGAAATGCATAGAAAACTGCTTTTTTTTTGGCACAGCCAATAAAAAAATTGGGGGTTCAAAAAACCCCACAGTACCCCTGAAATGCATAGAAAACTGCTTTTTTTTGGCACAGCCAATACAAAAATTGGGGGTCCAAAAAACCCCACAGTACCCCTGAAATGCATAGAAAACTGCTTTTTTTGGCACAGCCAATAAAAAAATTGGGGGTTCAAAAAACCCCACAGTACCCCTGAAATGCATAGAAAACTGCTTTTTTTGGCACAGCCAATAAAAAAATTGGGGGTTCAAAAAAACCCCACAGTACCCCTGAAATGCATAGAAAACTGCTTTTTTTTTGGCACAGCCAATACAAAAATCGGGGGTTCAAAAAACCCCACAGTACCCCTGAAATGCATAGAAAACTGCTTTTTTTTGGCACAGCCAATAAAAAAATCGGGGGTTAAAAAAACCCCACAGTACCCCTGAAATGCATAGAAAACTGCTTTTTTTTTGGCACAGCCAATAAAAGAATTGGGGGTTAAAAAAACCCCACAGTACCCCTGAAATGCATAGAAAACTGCTTTTTTTTGGCACAGCCAATAAAAAAATTGGGGGTTCAAAAAACCCCACAGTACCCCTGAAATGCATAGAAAACTGCATTTTTTTGGCACAGCCAATAAAAAAATTGGGGGTTCAAAAAAACCCCACAGTACCCCTGAAATGCATAGAAAACTGCATTTTTTTGGCACAGCCAATAAAAAAATTGGGGGTTCAAAAAACCCCACAGTACCCCTGAAATGCATAGAAAACTGCTTTTTTTTGGCACAGCCAATAAAAAAATTGGGGGTTCAAAAAACCCCACAGTACCCCTGAAATGCATAGAAAACTGCTTTTTTTTGGCACAGCCAATAAAAAAATTGGGGGTTCAAAAAACCCCACAGTACCCCTGAAATGCATAGAAAACTGCTTTTTCTTTGGCACAGCCAATACAAAAATTGGGGGTTCAAAAAACCCCACAGTACCCCTGAAATGCATAGAAAACTGCTTTTTTTTGGCACAGCCAATAAAAAAATTGGGGGTTCAAAAAACCCCACAGTACCCCTGAAATCCATAGAAAACTGCTTTTTTTTGGCCAAAACGCTAGAAAGGTCAAAGGTCAAAAGGTCAAAGGTCAAAAGGTCAAAGGTCAAATCGCTAGAAAGGTCAAATATCAAAACGTCAAAGGTCAAAACGCTAGAAAGGTCAAAGGTCAAAAGGTCAAAGGTCAAAAGGTCAAAGGTCAAATCGCTAGAAAGGTCAAAATGCCACGATGCGCTTTTTTCATCGCTAGAAAGGTCAAAGGTCAAAACACTAGAAAGGTCAAAGGTCAAAACCCCTGAAATGCATAGAAAACTGCTTTTTTTGGCACAGCCAATAAAAAAAATGGGGGTTCAAAAAACCCCACAGTACCCCTGAAATGCATAGAAAACTGCTTTTTTTTTGGCACAGCCAATAAAAAAATTGGGGGTTCAAAAAACCCCACAGTACCCCTGAAATGCATAGAAAACTGCTTTTTTTTTTGGCACAGCCAATACAAAAATTGGGGGTTCAAAAAACCCCACAGTACCCCTGAAATGCATAGAAAACTGCTTTTTTTTGGCACAGCCAATAAAAAAATTGGGGGTTCAAAAAACCCCACAGTACCCCTGAAATGCATAGAAAACTGCTTTTTTTTTGGCACAGCCAATAAAAAAATTGGGGGTTCAAAAAACCCCACAGTACCCCTGAAATGCATAGAAAACTGCTTTTTTTTGGCACAGCCAATAAAAAAATTGGGGGTTCAAAAAAACCCACAGTACCCCTGAAATGCATAGAAAACTGCTTTTTTTTGGCACAGCCAATAAAAAAATTGGGGGTTCAAAAAACCCCACAGTACCCCTGAAATGCATAGAAAACTGCTTTTTCTTTGGCACAGCCAATACAAAAATTGGGGGTTCAAAAAACCCCACAGTACCCCTGAAATGCATAGAAAACTGCTTTTTTTTGGCACAGCCAATAAAAAAATTGGGGGTTCAAAAAACCCCACAGTACCCCTGAAATGCATAGAAAACTGCTTTTTTTTGGCACAGCCAATAAAAAAATTGGGGGTTCAAAAAACCCCACAGTACCCCTGAAATGCATAGAAAACTGCATTTTTTTGGCACAGCCAATAAAAAAATTGGGGGTTCAAAAAACCCCACAGTACCCCTGAAATGCATAGAAAACTGCATTTTTTTGGCACAGCCAATAAAAAAATTGGGGGTTCAAAAAACCCCACAGTACCCCTGAAATGCATAGAAAACTGCTTTTTTTTGGCACAGCCAATAAAAAAATTGGGGGTTCAAAAAACCCCACAGTACCCCTGAAATGCATAGAAAACTGCTTTTTCTTTGGCACAGCCAATACAAAAATTGGGGGTTCAAAAAACCCCACAGTACCCCTGAAATGCATAGAAAACTGCTTTTTTTTGGCACAGCCAATAAAAAAATTGGGGGTTCAAAAAACCCCACAGTACCCCTGAAATCCATAGAAAACTGCTTTTTTTTGGCCAAAACGCTAGAAAGGTCAAAGGTCAAAAGGTCAAAGGTCAAAAGGTCAAAGGTCAAATCGCTAGAAAGGTCAAATATCAAAACGTCAAAGGTCAAAACGCTAGAAAGGTCAAAGGTCAAAAGGTCAAAGGTCAAAAGGTCAAAGGTCAAATCGCTAGAAAGGTCAAAATGCCACGATGCGCTTTTTTCATCGCTAGAAAGGTCAAAGGTCAAAACACTAGAAAGGTCAAAGGTCAAAACCCCTGAAATGCATAGAAAACTGCTTTTTTTGGCACAGCCAATAAAAAAAATGGGGGTTCAAAAAACCCCACAGTACCCCTGAAATGCATAGAAAACTGCTTTTTTTTTGGCACAGCCAATAAAAAAATTGGGGGTTCAAAAAACCCCACAGTACCCCTGAAATGCATAGAAAACTGCTTTTTTTTTGGCACAGCCAATACAAAAATTGGGGGTTCAAAAAACCCCACAGTACCCCTGAAATGCATAGAAAACTGCTTTTTTTTTGGCACAGCCAATAAAAAAATTGGGGGTTCAAAAAACCCCACAGTACCCCTGAAATGCATAGAAAACTGCTTTTTTTTTGGCACAGCCAATAAAAAAATTGGGGGTTCAAAAAACCCCACAGTACCCCTGAAATGCATAGAAAACTGCTTTTTTTTGGCATAGCCAATAAAAAAATTGGGGGTTCAAAAAAACCCACAGTACCCCTGAAATGCATAGAAAACTGCTTTTTTTTGGCACAGCCAATAAAAAAATTGGGGGTTCAAAAAACCCCACAGTACCCCTGAAATGCATAGAAAACTGCTTTTTCTTTGGCACAGCCAATACAAAAATTGGGGGTTCAAAAAACCCCACAGTACCCCTGAAATGCATAGAAAACTGCTTTTTTTTGGCACAGCCAATAAAAAAATTGGGGGTTCAAAAAACCCCACAGTACCCCTGAAATGCATAGAAAACTGCTTTTTTTTGGCACAGCCAATAAAAAAATTGGGGGTTCAAAAAACCCCACAGTACCCCTGAAATGCATAGAAAACTGCTTTTTTTTTGCACAGCCAATAAAAAAATTGGGGGTTCAAAAAACCCCACAGTACCCCTGAAATGCATAGAAAACTGCTTTTTTTTTGCACAGCCAATAAAAAAATTGGGGGTTCAAAAAACCCCACAGTACCCCTGAAATGCATAGAAAACTGCTTTTTTTTGGCACAGCCAATAAAAAAAGTGGGGGTTAAAAAAACCCCACAGTACCCCTGAAATGCATAGAAAACTGCTTTTTTTTGGCACAGCCAATAAAAAAATTGGGGGTTCAAAAAACCCCACAGTACCCCTGAAATGCATAGAAAACTGCTTTTTTTTGGCACAGCCAATAAAAACATTGGGGGTTAAAAAAACCCCACAGTACCCCTGAAATGCATAGAAAACTGCTTTTTTTTGGCACAGCCAATAAAAAAATTGGGGGTTCAAAAAACCCCACAGTACCCCTGAAATGCATAGAAAACTGCTTTTTTTTGGCACAGCCAATAAAAAAATTGGGGGTTCAAAAAACCCCACAGTACCCCTGAAATGCATAGAAAACTGCTTTTTTTTGGCACAGCCAATAAAAGAATTGGGGGTTCAAAAAACCCCACAGTACCCCTGAAATGCATAGAAAACTGCTTTTTTTTGGCACAGCCAATAAAAAAATTGGGGGTTCAAAAAACCCCACAGTACCCCTGAAATGCATAGAAAACTGCTTTTTTTTGGCACAGCCAATACAAAAATTGGGGGTCCAAAAAACCCCACAGTACCCCTGAAATGCATAGAAAACTGCTTTTTTTGGCACAGCCAATAAAAAAATTGGGGGTTCAAAAAACCCCACAGTACCCCTGAAATGCATAGAAAACTGCTTTTTTTGGCACAGCCAATAAAAAAATTGGGGGTTCAAAAAACCCCACAGTACCCCTGAAATGCATAGAAAACTGCTTTTTTTTTGGCACAGCCAATACAAAAATTGGGGGTTCAAAAAACCCCACAGTCCCCCTGAAATGCATAGAAAACTGCTTTTTTTTGGCACAGCCAATAAAAAAATCGGGGGTTAAAAAAAACCCACAGTACCCCTGAAATGCATAGAAAACTGCTTTTTTTTTGGCACAGCCAATAAAAGAATTGGGGGTTAAAAAATCCCCACAGTACCCCTGAAATGCATAGAAAACTGCTTTTTTTTGGCACAGCCAATAAAAAAATTGGGGGTTCAAAAAACCCCACAGTACCCCTGAAATGCATAGAAAACTGCTTTTTTTTGGCACAGCCAATAAAAAAATTGGGGGTTCAAAAAAACCCACAGTACCCCTGAAATGCATAGAAAACTGCATTTTTTTGGCACAGCCAATAAAAAAATTGGGGGTTCAAAAAACCCCACAGTACCCCTGAAATGCATAGAAAACTGCTTTTTCTTTGGCACAGCCAATACAAAAATTGGGGGTTCAAAAAACCCCACAGTACCCCTGAAATGCATAGAAAACTGCTTTTTTTTGGCACAGCCAATAAAAAAATTGGGGGTTCAAAAAACCCCACAGTACCCCTGAAATCCATAGAAAACTGCTTTTTTTTGGCCAAAACGCTAGAAAGGTCAAAGGTCAAAAGGTCAAAGGTCAAAAGGTCAAAGGTCAAATCGCTAGAAAGGTCAAATATCAAAACGTCAAAGGTCAAAACGCTAGAAAGGTCAAAGGTCAAAAGGTCAAAGGTCAAAAGGTCAAAGGTCAAATCGCTAGAAAGGTCAAAATGCCACGATGCGCTTTTTTCATCGCTAGAAAGGTCAAAGGTCAAAACACTAGAAAGGTCAAAGGTCAAAACCCCTGAAATGCATAGAAAACTGCTTTTTTTGGCACAGCCAATAAAAAAAATGGGGGTTCAAAAAACCCCACAGTACCCCTGAAATGCATAGAAAACTGCTTTTTTTGGCACAGCCAATAAAAAAATTGGGGGTTCAAAAAACCCCACAGTACCCCTGAAATGCATAGAAAACTGCTTTTTTTTTGGCACAACCAATAAAAAAATTGGGGGTTCAAAAAACCCCACAGTACCCCTGAAATGCATAGAAAACTGCTTTTTTTTGGCACAGCCAATAAAAAAATTGGGGGTTCAAAAAACCCCACAGTACCCCTGAAATGCATAGAAAACTGCTTTTTCTTTGGCACAGCCAATACAAAAATGGGGGGTTAAAAAAAACCCACAGTACCCCTGAAATGCATAGAAAACTGCTTTTTTTTGGCACAGCCAATAAAAAAATTGGGGGTTAAAAAAAACCCACAGTACCCCTGAAATGCATAGAAAACTGCTTTTTTTTGGCACAGCCAATACAAAAATTGGGGGTTCAAAAAACCCCACAGTACCCCTGAAATGCATAGAAAACTGCTTTTTTTTTGCACAGCCAATAAAAAAATTGGGGGTTCAAAAAACCCCACAGTACCCCTGAAATGCATAGAAAACTGCTTTTTTTTGGCACAGCCAATACAAAAATTGGGGGTTCAAAAAACCCCACAGTACCCCTGAAATGCATAGAAAACTGCTTTTTTTTGGCACAGCCAATAAAAAAATTGGGGGTTCAAAAAACCCCACAGTACCCCTGAAATGCATAGAAAACTGCTTTTTTTGGCACAGCCAATAAAAAAATTGGGGGTTCAAAAAACCCCACAGTACCCCTGAAATGCATAGAAAACTGCTTTTTCTTTGGCACAGCCAATACAAAAATTGGGGGTTCAAAAAACCCCACAGTACCCCTGAAATGCATAGAAAACTGCTTTTTTTTGGCACAGCCAATAAAAAAATTGGGGGTTCAAAAAACCCCACAGTACCCCTGAAATGCATAGAAAACTGCTTTTTTTTGGCACAGCCAATACAAAAATTGGGGGTTCAAAAAACCCCACAGTACCCCTGAAATGCATAGAAAACTGCTTTTTTTTGGCACAGCCAATACAAAAATTGGGGGTTCAAAAAACCCCACAGTACCCCTGAAATGCATAGAAAACTGCTTTTTTTTGGCACAGCCAATACAAAAATTGGGGGTCCAAAAAACCCCACAGTACCCCTGAAATGCATAGAAAACTGCTTTTTTTGGCACAGCCAATAAAAAAATTGGGGGTTCAAAAAACCCCACAGTACCCCTGAAATGCATAGAAAACTGCTTTTTTTGGCACAGCCAATAAAAAAATTGGGGGTTCAAAAAACCCCACAGTACCCCTGAAATGCATAGAAAACTGCTTTTTTTTGGCACAGCCAATACAAAAATTGGGGATTCAAAAAACCCCACAGTACCCCTGAAATGCATAGAAAACTGCTTTTTTTTTGCACAGCCAATACAAAAATTGGGGGTTCAAAAAACCCCACAGTACCCCTGAAATGCATAGAAAACTGCTATTTTTTGGCACAGCCAATAAAAAAATTGGGGGTTCAAAAAACCCCACAGTACCCCTGAAATGCATAGAAAACTGCTTTTTTTTTGGCACAGCCAATAAAAAAATTGGGGGTTCAAAAAACCCCACAGTACCCCTGAAATGCATAGAAAACTGCTTTTTTTTGGCACAGCCAATACAAAAATTGGGGGTTCAAAAAACCCCACAGTACCCCTGAAATGCATAGAAAACTGCTTTTTTTTGGCACAGCCAATACAAAAATTGGGGGTTCAAAAAACCCCACAGTACCCCTGAAATGCATAGAAAACTGCTTTTTTTTGGCACAGCCAATACAAAAATTGGGGGTTCAAAAAACCCCACAGTACCCCTGAAATGCATAGAAAACTGCTTTTTTTTTGCACAGCCAATAAAAAAATTGGGGGTTCAAAAAACCCCACAGTACCCCTGAAATGCATAGAAAACTGCTTTTTTTTGGCACAGCCAATACAAAAATTGGGGGTTCAAAAAACCCCACAGTACCCCTGAAATGCATAGAAAACTGCTTTTTTTTGGCACAGCCAATAAAAAAATTGGGGGTTCAAAAAACCCCACAGTACCCCTGAAATGCATAGAAAACTGCTTTTTTTGGCACAGCCAATAAAAAAATTGGGGGTTCAAAAAACCCCACAGTACCCCTGAAATGCATAGAAAACTGCTTTTTCTTTGGCACAGCCAATACAAAAATTGGGGGTTCAAAAAACCCCACAGTACCCCTGAAATGCATAGAAAACTGCTTTTTTTTGGCACAGCCAATAAAAAAATTGGGGGTTCAAAAAACCCCACAGTACCCCTGAAATGCATAGAAAACTGCTTTTTTTTGGCACAGCCAATACAAAAATTGGGGGTTCAAAAAACCCCACAGTACCCCTGAAATGCATAGAAAACTGCTTTTTTTTGGCACAGCCAATACAAAAATTGGGGGTTCAAAAAACCCCACAGTACCCCTGAAATGCATAGAAAACTGCTTTTTTTTGGCACAGCCAATACAAAAATTGGGGGTCCAAAAAACCCCACAGTACCCCTGAAATGCATAGAAAACTGCTTTTTTTGGCACAGCCAATAAAAAAATTGGGGGTTCAAAAAACCCCACAGTACCCCTGAAATGCATAGAAAACTGCTTTTTTTGGCACAGCCAATAAAAAAATTGGGGGTTCAAAAAACCCCACAGTACCCCTGAAATGCATAGAAAACTGCTTTTTTTTTGGCACAGCCAATACAAAAATTGGGGGTTCAAAAAACCCCACAGTCCCCCTGAAATGCATAGAAAACTGCTTTTTTTTGGCACAGCCAATAAAAAAATCGGGGGTTAAAAAAAACCCACAGTACCCCTGAAATGCATAGAAAACTGCTTTTTTTTTGGCACAGCCAATAAAAGAATTGGGGGTTAAAAAATCCCCACAGTACCCCTGAAATGCATAGAAAACTGCTTTTTTTTGGCACAGCCAATAAAAAAATTGGGGGTTCAAAAAACCCCACAGTACCCCTGAAATGCATAGAAAACTGCTTTTTTTTGGCACAGCCAATAAAAAAATTGGGGGTTCAAAAAAACCCACAGTACCCCTGAAATGCATAGAAAACTGCATTTTTTTGGCACAGCCAATAAAAAAATTGGGGGTTCAAAAAACCCCACAGTACCCCTGAAATGCATAGAAAACTGCTTTTTCTTTGGCACAGCCAATACAAAAATTGGGGGTTCAAAAAACCCCACAGTACCCCTGAAATGCATAGAAAACTGCTTTTTTTTGGCACAGCCAATAAAAAAATTGGGGGTTCAAAAAACCCCACAGTACCCCTGAAATCCATAGAAAACTGCTTTTTTTTGGCCAAAACGCTAGAAAGGTCAAAGGTCAAAAGGTCAAAGGTCAAAAGGTCAAAGGTCAAATCGCTAGAAAGGTCAAATATCAAAACGTCAAAGGTCAAAACGCTAGAAAGGTCAAAGGTCAAAAGGTCAAAGGTCAAAAGGTCAAAGGTCAAATCGCTAGAAAGGTCAAAATGCCACGATGCGCTTTTTTCATCGCTAGAAAGGTCAAAGGTCAAAACACTAGAAAGGTCAAAGGTCAAAACCCCTGAAATGCATAGAAAACTGCTTTTTTTGGCACAGCCAATAAAAAAAATGGGGGTTCAAAAAACCCCACAGTACCCCTGAAATGCATAGAAAACTGCTTTTTTTGGCACAGCCAATAAAAAAATTGGGGGTTCAAAAAACCCCACAGTACCCCTGAAATGCATAGAAAACTGCTTTTTTTTTGGCACAACCAATAAAAAAATTGGGGGTTCAAAAAACCCCACAGTACCCCTGAAATGCATAGAAAACTGCTTTTTTTTGGCACAGCCAATAAAAAAATTGGGGGTTCAAAAAACCCCACAGTACCCCTGAAATGCATAGAAAACTGCTTTTTCTTTGGCACAGCCAATACAAAAATGGGGGGTTAAAAAAAACCCACAGTACCCCTGAAATGCATAGAAAACTGCTTTTTTTTGGCACAGCCAATAAAAAAATTGGGGGTTAAAAAAACCCCACAGTACCCCTGAAATGCATAGAAAACTGCTTTTTTTTGGCACAGCCAATACAAAAATGGGGGGTCCAAAAAACCCCACAGTACCCCTGAAATGCATAGAAAACTGCTTTTTTTTGGCACAGCCAATAAAAAAATTGGGGGTTAAAAAAACCCCACAGTACCCCTGAAATGCATAGAAAACTGCTTTTTTTGGCACAGCCAATAAAAAAATTGGGGGTTAAAAAAACCCCACAGTACCCCTGAAATGCATAGAAAACTGCTTTTTTTTGGCACAGCCAATACAAAAATTGGGGGTTCAAAAAACCCCACAGTACCCCTGAAATGCATAGAAAACTGCTTTTTTTTGGCACAGCCAATAAAAAAATTGGGGGTTAAAAAAACCCCACAGTACCCCTGAAATGCATAGAAAACTGCTTTTTTTTTGGCACAGCCAATAAAAGAATTGGGGGTTCAAAAAACCCCACAGTACCCCTGAAATGCATAGAAAACTGCTTTTTTTTGGCACAGCCAATAAAAAAATTGGGGGTTCAAAAAACCCCACAGTACCCCTTAAATGCATAGAAAACTGCTTTTTTTTGGCACAGCCAATAAAAAAATTGGGGGTTCAAAAAACCCCACAGTACCCCTGAAATGCATAGAAAACTGCATTTTTTTGGCATAGCCAATAAACAAATTGGGGGTTCAAAAAACCCCACAGTACCCCTGAAATGCATAGAAAACTGCTTTTTTTTGGCATAGCCAATAAAAAAATTGGGGGTTCAAAAAACCCCACAGTACCCCTGAAATGCATAGAAAACTGCTTTTTCTTTGGCACAGCCAATACAAAAATTGGGGGTTCAAAAAACCCCACAGTACCCCTGAAATGCATAGAAAACTGCTTTTTTTTGGCACAGCCAATAAAACAATTGGGGGTTCAAAAAACCCCACAGTACCCCTGAAATCCATAGAAAACTGCTTTTTTTTGGCCAAAACGCTAGAAAGGTCAAAGGTCAAAAGGTCAAAGGTCAAAAGGTCAAAGGTCAAAAGGTCAAAGGTCAAATCGCTAGAAAGGTCAAATATCAAAACGTCAAAGGTCAAAACGCTAGAAAGGTCAAAGGTCAAAAGGTCAAAGGTCAAAAGGTCAAAGGTCAAATCGCTAGAAAGGTCAAAATGCCACGATGCGCTTTTTTCATCGCTAGAAAGGTCAAAGGTCAAAACACTAGAAAGGTCAAAGGTCAAAACCCCTGAAATGCATAGAAAACTGCTTTTTTTGGCACAGCCAATAAAAAAATTGGGGGTTCAAAAAACCCCACAGTACCCCTGAAATGCATAGAAAACTGCTTTTTTTTGGCACAGCCAATAAAAAAATTGGGGGTTCAAAAAACCCCACAGTACCCCTGAAATGCATAGAAAACTGCTTTTTTTTTGGCACAGCCAATAAAAAAGATTGGGGGTTCAAAAAACCCCACAGTACCCCTGAAATGCATAGAAAACTGCTTTTTTTTGGCACAGCCAATAAAAAAATTGGGGGTTCAAAAAACCCCACAGTACCCCTGAAATGCATAGAAAACTGCTTTTTTTTGGCACAGCCAATAAAAAAATTGGGGGTTCAAAAAACCCCACAGTACCCCTGAAATGCATAGAAAACTGCTTTTTTTTGGCACAGCCAATACAAAAAAAATTGGGGGTTCAAAAAACCCCACAGTACCCCTGAAATGCATAGAAAACTGCTTTTTTTTGGCAGAGCCAATAAAAAAATTGGGGGTTCAAAAAACCCCACAGTACCCCTGAAATGCATAGAAAACTGCTTTTTTTTGGCACAGCCAATAAAAAAATTGGGGGTTAAAAAAAACCCACAGTACCCCTGAAATGCATAGAAAACTGCTTTTTTTGGCACAGCCAATAAAAAAATTGGGGGTTCAAAAAACCCCACAGTACCCCTGAAATGCATAGAAAACTGCTTTTTCTTTGGCACAGCCAATACAAAAATTGGGGGTTCAAAAAACCCCACAGTACCCCTGAAATGCATAGAAAACTGCTTTTTTTTTTGCACAGCCAATAAAAAAATTGGGGGTTCAAAAAACCCCACAGTACCCCTGAAATGCATAGAAAACTGCTTTTTTTGGCCAAAACGCTAGAAAGGTCAAAGGTCAAAAGGTCAAAGGTCAAAAGGTCAAAGGTCAAATCGCCAGAAAGGTCAAATATCAAAACGTCAAAGGTCAAAACGCTAGAAAGGTCAAAGGTCAAAGGTCAAATCGCTAGAAAGGTCAAAATGCCACGATGCACTTTTTTCATCGCTAGAAAGGTCAAAGGTCAAAACACTAGAAAGGTCAAAGGTCAAAACCCCTGAAATGCATAGAAAACTCCTTTTTTTGGCACAGCCAATAAAAAAATTGGGGGTTCAAAAAACCCCACAGTACCCCTGAAATGCATTGAAAACTGCTTTTTTTTGGCACAGCCAATACAAAAATTGGGGGTTCAAAAAACCCCACAGTACCCCTGAAATGCATAGAAAACTGCTTTTTTTTTGGCACAGCCAATAAAAAAATTGGGGGTTCAAAAAATCCCACAGTACCCCTGAAATGCATAGAAAACTGCTTTTATTTGGCACAGCCAATAAAAAAATTGGGGGTTCAAAAAACCCCACAGTACCCCTGAAATGCATAGAAAACTGCTTTTTTTTTGGCACAGCCAATAAAAAAATTGGGGGTTCAAAAAACCCCACAGTGCCCCTGAAATGCATAGAAAACTGCTTTTTTTTGGCACAGCCAATAAAAAAATTGGGGGTTCAAAAAACCCCACAGTACCCCTGAAATGCATAGAAAACTGCTTTTTTTTTGGCACAGCCAATAAAAAAATTGGGGGTTCAAAAAACCCCACAGTACCCCTGAAATGCATAGAAAACTGCTTTTTTTTTGCACAGCCAATACAAAAATTGGGGGTTCAAAAAACCCCACAGTACCCCTGAAATGCATAGAAAACTGCTTTTTTTTGGCACAGCCAATACAAAAATTGGGGGTTCAAAAAACCCCACAGTACCCCTGAAATGCATAGAAAACTGCTTTTTTTTGGCACAGCCAATAAAAAAATTGGGGGTTCAAAAAACCCCACAGTACCCCTGAAATGCATAGAAAACTGCTTTTTTTGGCACAGCCAATAAAAAAATTGGGGGTTCAAAAAACCCCACAGTACCCCTGAAATGCATAGAAAACTGCTTTTTTTTTTGGCACAGCCAATAAAAAAATTGGGGGTTCAAAAAACCCCACAGTACCCCTGAAATGCATAGAAAACTGCTTTTTTTTGGCACAGCCAATACAAAAATTGGGGATTCAAAAAACCCCACAGTACCCCTGAAATGCATAGAAAACTGCTTTTTTTTTGCACAGCCAATACAAAAATTGGGGGTTCAAAAAACCCCACAGTACCCCTGAAATGCATAGAAAACTGCTATTTTTTGGCACAGCCAATAAAAAAATTGGGGGTTCAAAAAACCCCACAGTACCCCTGAAATGCATAGAAAACTGCTTTTTTTTTGGCACAGCCAATAAAAAAATTGGGGGTTCAAAAAACCCCACAGTACCCCTGAAATGCATAGAAAACTGCTTTTTTTGGCACAGCCAATAAAAAAATTGGGGGTTCAAAAAACCCTACAGTACCCCTGAAATGCATAGAAAACTGCTTTTTTTTTTGGCACAGCCAATAAAAAAATTGGGGGTTCAAAAAACCCCACAGTACCCCTGAAATGCATAGAAAACTGCTTTTTTTTTGCACAGCCAATAAAAAAATTGGGGGTTCAAAAAACCCCACAGTACCCCTGAAATGCATAGAAAACTGCTTTTTTTTGGCACAGCCAATAAAAAAATTGGGGGTTCAAAAAACCCCACAGTACCCCTGAAATGCATAGAAAACTGCTTTTTTTTGGCACAGCCAATAAAAAAATTGGGGGTTCAAAAAACCCCACAGTACCCCTGAAATGCATAGAAAACTGCTTTTTTTTGGCACAACCAATAAAAAAATTGGGGGTTCAAAAAACCCCACAGTACCCCTGAAATGCATAGAAAACTGCTTTTTTTTTTGGCATAGCCAATCAAAAAATTGGGGGTTCAAAAAACCCCACAGTACCCCTGAAATGCATAGAAAACTGCTTTTTTTTGGCACAGCCAATACAAAAATTGGGGATTCAAAAAACCCCACAGTACCCCTGAAATGCATAGAAAACTGCTTTTTTTTTTGGCATAGCCAATCAAAAAATTGGGGGTTAAAAAAACCCCACAGTACCCCTGAAATGCATAGAAAACTGCTTTTTTTTGGCACAGCCAATACAAAAATTGGGGGTTCAAAAAACCCCACAGTACCCCTGAAATGCATAGAAAACTGCTTTTTTTTGGCACAGCCAATAAAAAAATTGGGGGTTCAAAAAACCCCACAGTACCCCTGAAATGCATAGAAAACTGCTTTTTTTTGGCACAGCCAATACAAAAATTGGGGGTTCAAAAAACCCCACAGTACCCCTGAAATGCATAGAAAACTGCTTTTTTTTGGCACAGCCAATAAAAAAATTGGGGGTTCAAAAAACCCCACAGTACCCCTGAAATGCATAGAAAACTGCTTTTTTTGGCACAGCCAATACAAAAATTGGGGGTTCAAAAAACCCCACAGTACCCCTGAAATGCATAGAAAACTGCTTTTTCTTTGGCACAGCCAATACAAAAATTGGGGGTTCAAAAAACCCCACAGTACCCCTGAAATGCATAGAAAACTGCTTTTTTTTTGGCACAGCCAATAAAAAAATTGGGGGTTCAAAAAATCCCACAGTACCCCTGAAATGCATAGAAAACTGCTTTTATTTGGCACAGCCAATAAAAAAATTGGGGGTTCAAAAAACCCCACAGTACCCCTGAAATGCATAGAAAACTGCTTTTTTTTTGGCACAGCCAATAAAAAAATTGGGGGTTCAAAAAACCCCACAGTACCCCTGAAATGCATAGAAAACTGCTTTTTTTTGGCACAGCCAATAAAAAAATTGGGGGTTCAAAAAACCCCACAGTACCCCTGAAATGCATAGAAAACTGCTTTTTTTTTGGCACAGCCAATAAAAAAATTGGGGGTTCAAAAAACCCCACAGTACCCCTGAAATGCATAGAAAACTGCTTTTTTTTGCACAGCCAATACAAAAATTGGGGGTTCAAAAAACCCCACAGTACCCCTGAAATGCATAGAAAACTGCTTTTTTTTGGCACAGCCAATACAAAAATTGGGGGTTCAAAAAACCCCACAGTACCCCTGAAATGCATAGAAAACTGCTTTTTTTTTGGCACAGCCAATAAAAAAATTGGGGGTTCAAAAAACCCCACAGTACCCCTGAAATGCATAGAAAACTGCTTTTTTTGGCACAGCCAATAAAAAAATTGGGGGTTCAAAAAACCCCACAGTACCCCTGAAATGCATAGAAAACTGCTTTTTTTTGGCACAGCCAATAAAAAAATTGGGGGTTCAAAAAACCCCACAGTACCCCTGAAATGCATAGAAAACTGCTTTTTTTTGGCACAGCCAATAAAAAAATTGGGGGTTCAAAAAACCCCACAGTACCCCTGAAATGCATAGAAAACTGCTTTTTTTTGGCACAGCCAATAAAAAAATTGGGGGTTCAAAAAACCCCACAGTACCCCTGAAATGCATAGAAAACTGCTTTTTTTTGGCACAACCAATAAAAAAATTGGGGGTTCAAAAAACCCCACAGTACCCCTGAAATGCATAGAAAACTGCTTTTTTTTTGGCATAGCCAATAAAAAAATTGGGGGTTCAAAAAACCCCACAGTACCCCTGAAATGCATAGAAAACTGCTTTTTTTTGGCACAGCCAATACAAAAATTGGGGATTCAAAAAACCCCACAGTACCCCTGAAATGCATAGAAAACTGCTTTTTTTTTGCACAGCCAATACAAAAATTGGGGGTTCAAAAAACCCCACAGTACCCCTGAAATGCATAGAAAACTGCTATTTTTTGGCACAGCCAATAAAAAAATTGGGGGTTCAAAAAACCCCACAGTACCCCTGAAATGCATAGAAAACTGCTTTTTTTTTGGCACAGCCAATAAAAAAATTGGGGGTTCAAAAAACCCCACAGTACCCCTGAAATGCATAGAAAACTGCTTTTTTTTGGCACAGCCAATACAAAAATTGGGGGTTCAAAAAACCCCACAGTACCCCTGAAATGCATAGAAAACTGCTTTTTTTTGGCACAGCCAATACAAAAATTGGGGGTTCAAAAAACCCCACAGTACCCCTGAAATGCATAGAAAACTGCTTTTTTTTGGCACAGCCAATACAAAAATTGGGGGTTCAAAAAACCCCACAGTACCCCTGAAATGCATAGAAAACTGCTTTTTTTTTGCACAGCCAATAAAAAAATTGGGGGTTCAAAAAACCCCACAGTACCCCTGAAATGCATAGAAAACTGCTTTTTTTTGGCACAGCCAATACAAAAATTGGGGGTTCAAAAAACCCCACAGTACCCCTGAAATGCATAGAAAACTGCTTTTTTTTGGCACAGCCAATAAAAAAATTGGGGGTTCAAAAAACCCCACAGTACCCCTGAAATGCATAGAAAACTGCTTTTTTTGGCACAGCCAATAAAAAAATTGGGGGTTCAAAAAACCCCACAGTACCCCTGAAATGCATAGAAAACTGCTTTTTCTTTGGCACAGCCAATACAAAAATTGGGGGTTCAAAAAACCCCACAGTACCCCTGAAATGCATAGAAAACTGCTTTTTTTTGGCACAGCCAATAAAAAAATTGGGGGTTCAAAAAACCCCACAGTACCCCTGAAATGCATAGAAAACTGCTTTTTTTTGGCACAGCCAATACAAAAATTGGGGGTTCAAAAAACCCCACAGTACCCCTGAAATGCATAGAAAACTGCTTTTTTTTGGCACAGCCAATACAAAAATTGGGGGTTCAAAAAACCCCACAGTACCCCTGAAATGCATAGAAAACTGCTTTTTTTTGGCACAGCCAATACAAAAATTGGGGGTCCAAAAAACCCCACAGTACCCCTGAAATGCATAGAAAACTGCTTTTTTTGGCACAGCCAATAAAAAAATTGGGGGTTCAAAAAACCCCACAGTACCCCTGAAATGCATAGAAAACTGCTTTTTTTGGCACAGCCAATAAAAAAATTGGGGGTTCAAAAAACCCCACAGTACCCCTGAAATGCATAGAAAACTGCTTTTTTTTTGGCACAGCCAATACAAAAATTGGGGGTTCAAAAAACCCCACAGTCCCCCTGAAATGCATAGAAAACTGCTTTTTTTTGGCACAGCCAATAAAAAAATCGGGGGTTAAAAAAAACCCACAGTACCCCTGAAATGCATAGAAAACTGCTTTTTTTTTGGCACAGCCAATAAAAGAATTGGGGGTTAAAAAATCCCCACAGTACCCCTGAAATGCATAGAAAACTGCTTTTTTTTGGCACAGCCAATAAAAAAATTGGGGGTTCAAAAAACCCCACAGTACCCCTGAAATGCATAGAAAACTGCTTTTTTTTGGCACAGCCAATAAAAAAATTGGGGGTTCAAAAAAACCCACAGTACCCCTGAAATGCATAGAAAACTGCATTTTTTTGGCACAGCCAATAAAAAAATTGGGGGTTCAAAAAACCCCACAGTACCCCTGAAATGCATAGAAAACTGCTTTTTCTTTGGCACAGCCAATACAAAAATTGGGGGTTCAAAAAACCCCACAGTACCCCTGAAATGCATAGAAAACTGCTTTTTTTTGGCACAGCCAATAAAAAAATTGGGGGTTCAAAAAACCCCACAGTACCCCTGAAATCCATAGAAAACTGCTTTTTTTTGGCCAAAACGCTAGAAAGGTCAAAGGTCAAAAGGTCAAAGGTCAAAAGGTCAAAGGTCAAATCGCTAGAAAGGTCAAATATCAAAACGTCAAAGGTCAAAACGCTAGAAAGGTCAAAGGTCAAAAGGTCAAAGGTCAAAAGGTCAAAGGTCAAATCGCTAGAAAGGTCAAAATGCCACGATGCGCTTTTTTCATCGCTAGAAAGGTCAAAGGTCAAAACACTAGAAAGGTCAAAGGTCAAAACCCCTGAAATGCATAGAAAACTGCTTTTTTTGGCACAGCCAATAAAAAAAATGGGGGTTCAAAAAACCCCACAGTACCCCTGAAATGCATAGAAAACTGCTTTTTTTGGCACAGCCAATAAAAAAATTGGGGGTTCAAAAAACCCCACAGTACCCCTGAAATGCATAGAAAACTGCTTTTTTTTTGGCACAACCAATAAAAAAATTGGGGGTTCAAAAAACCCCACAGTACCCCTGAAATGCATAGAAAACTGCTTTTTTTTGGCACAGCCAATAAAAAAATTGGGGGTTCAAAAAACCCCACAGTACCCCTGAAATGCATAGAAAACTGCTTTTTCTTTGGCACAGCCAATACAAAAATGGGGGGTTAAAAAAAACCCACAGTACCCCTGAAATGCATAGAAAACTGCTTTTTTTTGGCACAGCCAATAAAAAAATTGGGGGTTAAAAAAACCCCACAGTACCCCTGAAATGCATAGAAAACTGCTTTTTTTTGGCACAGCCAATACAAAAATGGGGGGTCCAAAAAACCCCACAGTACCCCTGAAATGCATAGAAAACTGCTTTTTTTTGGCACAGCCAATAAAAAAATTGGGGGTTAAAAAAACCCCACAGTACCCCTGAAATGCATAGAAAACTGCTTTTTTTGGCACAGCCAATAAAAAAATTGGGGGTTAAAAAAACCCCACAGTACCCCTGAAATGCATAGAAAACTGCTTTTTTTTGGCACAGCCAATACAAAAATTGGGGGTTCAAAAAACCCCACAGTACCCCTGAAATGCATAGAAAACTGCTTTTTTTTGGCACAGCCAATAAAAAAATTGGGGGTTAAAAAAACCCCACAGTACCCCTGAAATGCATAGAAAACTGCTTTTTTTTTGGCACAGCCAATAAAAGAATTGGGGGTTCAAAAAACCCCACAGTACCCCTGAAATGCATAGAAAACTGCTTTTTTTTGGCACAGCCAATAAAAAAATTGGGGGTTCAAAAAACCCCACAGTACCCCTTAAATGCATAGAAAACTGCTTTTTTTTGGCACAGCCAATAAAAAAATTGGGGGTTCAAAAAACCCCACAGTACCCCTGAAATGCATAGAAAACTGCATTTTTTTGGCATAGCCAATAAACAAATTGGGGGTTCAAAAAACCCCACAGTACCCCTGAAATGCATAGAAAACTGCTTTTTTTTGGCATAGCCAATAAAAAAATTGGGGGTTCAAAAAACCCCACAGTACCCCTGAAATGCATAGAAAACTGCTTTTTCTTTGGCACAGCCAATACAAAAATTGGGGGTTCAAAAAACCCCACAGTACCCCTGAAATGCATAGAAAACTGCTTTTTTTTGGCACAGCCAATAAAACAATTGGGGGTTCAAAAAACCCCACAGTACCCCTGAAATCCATAGAAAACTGCTTTTTTTTGGCCAAAACGCTAGAAAGGTCAAAGGTCAAAAGGTCAAAGGTCAAAAGGTCAAAGGTCAAAAGGTCAAAGGTCAAATCGCTAGAAAGGTCAAATATCAAAACGTCAAAGGTCAAAACGCTAGAAAGGTCAAAGGTCAAAAGGTCAAAGGTCAAAAGGTCAAAGGTCAAATCGCTAGAAAGGTCAAAATGCCACGATGCGCTTTTTTCATCGCTAGAAAGGTCAAAGGTCAAAACACTAGAAAGGTCAAAGGTCAAAACCCCTGAAATGCATAGAAAACTGCTTTTTTTGGCACAGCCAATAAAAAAATTGGGGGTTCAAAAAACCCCACAGTACCCCTGAAATGCATAGAAAACTGCTTTTTTTTGGCACAGCCAATAAAAAAATTGGGGGTTCAAAAAACCCCACAGTACCCCTGAAATGCATAGAAAACTGCTTTTTTTTTGGCACAGCCAATAAAAAAGATTGGGGGTTCAAAAAACCCCACAGTACCCCTGAAATGCATAGAAAACTGCTTTTTTTTGGCACAGCCAATAAAAAAATTGGGGGTTCAAAAAACCCCACAGTACCCCTGAAATGCATAGAAAACTGCTTTTTTTTGGCACAGCCAATAAAAAAATTGGGGGTTCAAAAAACCCCACAGTACCCCTGAAATGCATAGAAAACTGCTTTTTTTTGGCACAGCCAATACAAAAAAAATTGGGGGTTCAAAAAACCCCACAGTACCCCTGAAATGCATAGAAAACTGCTTTTTTTTGGCAGAGCCAATAAAAAAATTGGGGGTTCAAAAAACCCCACAGTACCCCTGAAATGCATAGAAAACTGCTTTTTTTTGGCACAGCCAATAAAAAAATTGGGGGTTAAAAAAACCCCACAGTACCCCTGAAATGCATAGAAAACTGCTTTTTTTGGCACAGCCAATAAAAAAATTGGGGGTTCAAAAAACCCCACAGTACCCCTGAAATGCATAGAAAACTGCTTTTTCTTTGGCACAGCCAATACAAAAATTGGGGGTTCAAAAAACCCCACAGTACCCCTGAAATGCATAGAAAACTGCTTTTTTTTTGCACAGCCAATAAAAAAATTGGGGGTTCAAAAAACCCCACAGTACCCCTGAAATGCATAGAAAACTGCTTTTTTTGGCCAAAACGCTAGAAAGGTCAAAGGTCAAAAGGTCAAAGGTCAAAAGGTCAAAGGTCAAATCGCCAGAAAGGTCAAATATCAAAACGTCAAAGGTCAAAACGCTAGAAAGGTCAAAGGTCAAAGGTCAAATCGCTAGAAAGGTCAAAATGCCACGATGCACTTTTTTCATCGCTAGAAAGGTCAAAGGTCAAAACACTAGAAAGGTCAAAGGTCAAAACCCCTGAAATGCATAGAAAACTCCTTTTTTTGGCACAGCCAATAAAAAAATTGGGGGTTCAAAAAACCCCACAGTACCCCTGAAATGCATTGAAAACTGCTTTTTTTTGGCACAGCCAATACAAAAATTGGGGGTTCAAAAAACCCCACAGTACCCCTGAAATGCATAGAAAACTGCTTTTTTTTTGGCACAGCCAATAAAAAAATTGGGGGTTCAAAAAATCCCACAGTACCCCTGAAATGCATAGAAAACTGCTTTTATTTGGCACAGCCAATAAAAAAATTGGGGGTTCAAAAAACCCCACAGTACCCCTGAAATGCATAGAAAACTGCTTTTTTTTTGGCACAGCCAATAAAAAAATTGGGGGTTCAAAAAACCCCACAGTGCCCCTGAAATGCATAGAAAACTGCTTTTTTTTGGCACAGCCAATAAAAAAATTGGGGGTTCAAAAAACCCCACAGTACCCCTGAAATGCATAGAAAACTGCTTTTTTTTTGGCACAGCCAATAAAAAAATTGGGGGTTCAAAAAACCCCACAGTACCCCTGAAATGCATAGAAAACTGCTTTTTTTTTGCACAGCCAATACAAAAATTGGGGGTTCAAAAAACCCCACAGTACCCCTGAAATGCATAGAAAACTGCTTTTTTTTGGCACAGCCAATACAAAAATTGGGGGTTCAAAAAACCCCACAGTACCCCTGAAATGCATAGAAAACTGCTTTTTTTTTGGCACAGCCAATAAAAAAATTGGGGGTTCAAAAAACCCCACAGTACCCCTGAAATGCATAGAAAACTGCTTTTTTTGGCACAGCCAATAAAAAAATTGGGGGTTCAAAAAACCCCACAGTACCCCTGAAATGCATAGAAAACTGCTTTTTTTTTTGGCACAGCCAATAAAAAAATTGGGGGTTCAAAAAACCCCACAGTACCCCTGAAATGCATAGAAAACTGCTTTTTTTTGGCACAGCCAATAAAAAAATTGGGGGTTCAAAAAACCCCACAGTACCCCTGAAATGCATAGAAAACTGCTTTTTTTTGGCACAGCCAATAAAAAAATTGGGGGTTCAAAAAACCCCACAGTACCCCTGAAATGCATAGAAAACTGCTTTTTTTTGGCACAGCCAATAAAAAAATTGGGGGTTCAAAAAACCCCACAGTACCCCTGAAATGCATAGAAAACTGCTTTTTTTTGGCACAACCAATAAAAAAATTGGGGGTTCAAAAAACCCCACAGTACCCCTGAAATGCATAGAAAACTGCTTTTTTTTTGGCATAGCCAATCAAAAAATTGGGGGTTCAAAAAACCCCACAGTACCCCTGAAATGCATAGAAAACTGCTTTTTTTTGGCACAGCCAATACAAAAATTGGGGATTCAAAAAACCCCACAGTACCCCTGAAATGCATAGAAAACTGCTTTTTTTTTGCACAGCCAATACAAAAATTGGGGGTTCAAAAAACCCCACAGTACCCCTGAAATGCATAGAAAACTGCTATTTTTTGGCACAGCCAATAAAAAAATTGGGGGTTCAAAAAACCCCACAGTACCCCTGAAATGCATAGAAAACTGCTTTTTTTTTGGCACAGCCAATAAAAAAATTGGGGGTTCAAAAAACCCCACAGTACCCCTGAAATGCATAGAAAACTGCTTTTTTTGGCACAGCCAATAAAAAAATTGGGGGTTCAAAAAACCCTACAGTACCCCTGAAATGCATAGAAAACTGCTTTTTTTTTTGGCACAGCCAATAAAAAAATTGGGGGTTCAAAAAACCCCACAGTACCCCTGAAATGCATAGAAAACTGCTTTTTTTTTGCACAGCCAATAAAAAAATTGGGGGTTCAAAAAACCCCACAGTACCCCTGAAATGCATAGAAAACTGCTTTTTTTTGGCACAGCCAATAAAAAAATTGGGGGTTCAAAAAACCCCACAGTACCCCTGAAATGCATAGAAAACTGCTTTTTTTTGGCACAGCCAATAAAAAAATTGGGGGTTCAAAAAACCCCACAGTACCCCTGAAATGCATAGAAAACTGCTTTTTTTTGGCACAACCAATAAAAAAATTGGGGGTTCAAAAAACCCCACAGTACCCCTGAAATGCATAGAAAACTGCTTTTTTTTTTGGCATAGCCAATCAAAAAATTGGGGGTTCAAAAAACCCCACAGTACCCCTGAAATGCATAGAAAACTGCTTTTTTTTGGCACAGCCAATACAAAAATTGGGGATTCAAAAAACCCCACAGTACCCCTGAAATGCATAGAAAACTGCTTTTTTTTTTGGCATAGCCAATCAAAAAATTGGGGGTTAAAAAAACCCCACAGTACCCCTGAAATGCATAGAAAACTGCTTTTTTTTGGCACAGCCAATACAAAAATTGGGGGTTCAAAAAACCCCACAGTACCCCTGAAATGCATAGAAAACTGCTTTTTTTTGGCACAGCCAATAAAAAAATTGGGGGTTCAAAAAACCCCACAGTACCCCTGAAATGCATAGAAAACTGCTTTTTTTTGGCACAGCCAATACAAAAATTGGGGGTTCAAAAAACCCCACAGTACCCCTGAAATGCATAGAAAACTGCTTTTTTTTGGCACAGCCAATAAAAAAATTGGGGGTTCAAAAAACCCCACAGTACCCCTGAAATGCATAGAAAACTGCTTTTTTTGGCACAGCCAATACAAAAATTGGGGGTTCAAAAAACCCCACAGTACCCCTGAAATGCATAGAAAACTGCTTTTTCTTTGGCACAGCCAATACAAAAATTGGGGGTTCAAAAAACCCCACAGTACCCCTGAAATGCATAGAAAACTGCTTTTTTTTTGGCACAGCCAATAAAAAAATTGGGGGTTCAAAAAATCCCACAGTACCCCTGAAATGCATAGAAAACTGCTTTTATTTGGCACAGCCAATAAAAAAATTGGGGGTTCAAAAAACCCCACAGTACCCCTGAAATGCATAGAAAACTGCTTTTTTTTTGGCACAGCCAATAAAAAAATTGGGGGTTCAAAAAACCCCACAGTACCCCTGAAATGCATAGAAAACTGCTTTTTTTTGGCACAGCCAATAAAAAAATTGGGGGTTCAAAAAACCCCACAGTACCCCTGAAATGCATAGAAAACTGCTTTTTTTTTGGCACAGCCAATAAAAAAATTGGGGGTTCAAAAAACCCCACAGTACCCCTGAAATGCATAGAAAACTGCTTTTTTTTGCACAGCCAATACAAAAATTGGGGGTTCAAAAAACCCCACAGTACCCCTGAAATGCATAGAAAACTGCTTTTTTTTGGCACAGCCAATACAAAAATTGGGGGTTCAAAAAACCCCACAGTACCCCTGAAATGCATAGAAAACTGCTTTTTTTTTGGCACAGCCAATAAAAAAATTGGGGGTTCAAAAAACCCCACAGTACCCCTGAAATGCATAGAAAACTGCTTTTTTTGGCACAGCCAATAAAAAAATTGGGGGTTCAAAAAACCCCACAGTACCCCTGAAATGCATAGAAAACTGCTTTTTTTTGGCACAGCCAATAAAAAAATTGGGGGTTCAAAAAACCCCACAGTACCCCTGAAATGCATAGAAAACTGCTTTTTTTTGGCACAGCCAATAAAAAAATTGGGGGTTCAAAAAACCCCACAGTACCCCTGAAATGCATAGAAAACTGCTTTTTTTTGGCACAGCCAATAAAAAAATTGGGGGTTCAAAAAACCCCACAGTACCCCTGAAATGCATAGAAAACTGCTTTTTTTTGGCACAACCAATAAAAAAATTGGGGGTTCAAAAAACCCCACAGTACCCCTGAAATGCATAGAAAACTGCTTTTTTTTTGGCATAGCCAATAAAAAAATTGGGGGTTCAAAAAACCCCACAGTACCCCTGAAATGCATAGAAAACTGCTTTTTTTTGGCACAGCCAATACAAAAATTGGGGATTCAAAAAACCCCACAGTACCCCTGAAATGCATAGAAAACTGCTTTTTTTTTGCACAGCCAATACAAAAATTGGGGGTTCAAAAAACCCCACAGTACCCCTGAAATGCATAGAAAACTGCTATTTTTTGGCACAGCCAATAAAAAAATTGGGGGTTCAAAAAACCCCACAGTACCCCTGAAATGCATAGAAAACTGCTTTTTTTTTGGCACAGCCAATAAAAAAATTGGGGGTTCAAAAAACCCCACAGTACCCCTGAAATGCATAGAAAACTGCTTTTTTTTGGCACAGCCAATACAAAAATTGGGGGTTCAAAAAACCCCACAGTACCCCTGAAATGCATAGAAAACTGCTTTTTTTTGGCACAGCCAATACAAAAATTGGGGGTTCAAAAAACCCCACAGTACCCCTGAAATGCATAGAAAACTGCTTTTTTTTGGCACAGCCAATACAAAAATTGGGGGTTCAAAAAACCCCACAGTACCCCTGAAATGCATAGAAAACTGCTTTTTTTTTGCACAGCCAATAAAAAAATTGGGGGTTCAAAAAACCCCACAGTACCCCTGAAATGCATAGAAAACTGCTTTTTTTTGGCACAGCCAATACAAAAATTGGGGGTTCAAAAAACCCCACAGTACCCCTGAAATGCATAGAAAACTGCTTTTTTTTGGCACAGCCAATAAAAAAATTGGGGGTTCAAAAAACCCCACAGTACCCCTGAAATGCATAGAAAACTGCTTTTTTTTGGCACAACCAATAAAAAAATTGGGGGTTCAAAAAACCCCACAGTACCCCTGAAATGCATAGAAAACTGCTTTTTTTTTGGCATAGCCAATAAAAAAATTGGGGGTTCAAAAAACCCCACAGTACCCCTGAAATGCATAGAAAACTGCTTTTTTTTGGCACAGCCAATACAAAAATTGGGGATTCAAAAAACCCCACAGTACCCCTGAAATGCATAGAAAACTGCTTTTTTTTTGCACAGCCAATACAAAAATTGGGGGTTCAAAAAACCCCACAGTACCCCTGAAATGCATAGAAAACTGCTATTTTTTGGCACAGCCAATAAAAAAATTGGGGGTTCAAAAAACCCCACAGTACCCCTGAAATGCATAGAAAACTGCTTTTTTTTTGGCACAGCCAATAAAAAAATTGGGGGTTCAAAAAACCCCACAGTACCCCTGAAATGCATAGAAAACTGCTTTTTTTTGGCACAGCCAATACAAAAATTGGGGGTTCAAAAAACCCCACAGTACCCCTGAAATGCATAGAAAACTGCTTTTTTTTGGCACAGCCAATACAAAAATTGGGGGTTCAAAAAACCCCACAGTACCCCTGAAATGCATAGAAAACTGCTTTTTTTTGGCACAGCCAATACAAAAATTGGGGGTTCAAAAAACCCCACAGTACCCCTGAAATGCATAGAAAACTGCTTTTTTTTTGCACAGCCAATAAAAAAATTGGGGGTTCAAAAAACCCCACAGTACCCCTGAAATGCATAGAAAACTGCTTTTTTTTGGCACAGCCAATACAAAAATTGGGGGTTCAAAAAACCCCACAGTACCCCTGAAATGCATAGAAAACTGCTTTTTTTTGGCACAGCCAATAAAAAAATTGGGGGTTCAAAAAACCCCACAGTACCCCTGAAATGCATAGAAAACTGCTTTTTTTGGCACAGCCAATAAAAAAATTGGGGGTTCAAAAAACCCCACAGTACCCCTGAAATGCATAGAAAACTGCTTTTTCTTTGGCACAGCCAATACAAAAATTGGGGGTTCAAAAAACCCCACAGTACCCCTGAAATGCATAGAAAACTGCTTTTTTTTGGCACAGCCAATAAAAAAATTGGGGGTTCAAAAAACCCCACAGTACCCCTGAAATGCATAGAAAACTGCTTTTTTTTGGCACAGCCAATACAAAAATTGGGGGTTCAAAAAACCCCACAGTACCCCTGAAATGCATAGAAAACTGCTTTTTTTTGGCACAGCCAATACAAAAATTGGGGGTTCAAAAAACCCCACAGTACCCCTGAAATGCATAGAAAACTGCTTTTTTTTTTGCACAGCCAATAAAAAAATTGGGGGTTCAAAAAACCCCACAGTACCCCTGAAATGCATAGAAAACTGCTTTTTTTGGCCAAAACGCTAGAAAGGTCAAAGGTCAAAAGGTCAAAGGTCAAAAGGTCAAAGGTCAAAAGGTCAAAGGTCAAATCGCCAGAAAGGTCAAATATCAAAACGTCAAAGGTCAAAACGCTAGAAAGGTCAAAGGTCAAATCGCTAGAAAGGTCAAAATGCCACGATGCACTTTTTTCATCGCTAGAAAGGTCAAAGGTCAAAACACTAGAAAGGTCAAAGGTCAAAACCCCTGAAATGCATAGAAAACTGCTTTTTTTGGCACAGCCAATAAAAAAATTGGGGGTTCAAAAAACCCCACAGTACCCCTGAAATGCATAGAAAACTGCTTTTTTTTGGCACAGCCAATAAAAAAATTGGGGGTTCAAAAAACCCCACAGTACCCCTGAAATGCATAGAAAACTGCTTTTTTTTGGCACAGCCAATACAAAAATTGGGGGTTCAAAAAACCCCACAGTACCCCTGAAATGCATAGAAAACTGCTTTTTTTTTGGCACAGCCAATAAAAAAATTGGGGGTTCAAAAAATCCCACAGTACCCCTGAAATGCATAGAAAACTGCTTTTTTTTGGCACAGCCAATAAAACAATTGGGGGTTCAAAAAACCCCACAGTACCCCTGAAATGCATAGAAAACTGCTTTTTTTTGGCACAGCCAATACAAAAATTGGGGGTTCAAAAAACCCCACAGTACCCCTGAAATGCATAGAAAACTGCTTTTTTTTGGCACAGCCAATACAAAAATTGGGGGTTCAAAAAACCCCACAGTACCCCTGAAATGCATAGAAAACTGCTTTTTTTTTTGGCACAGCCAATAAAAAAATTGGGGGTTCAAAAAATCCCACAGTACCCCTGAAATGCATAGAAAACTGCTTTTATTTGGCACAGCCAATAAAAAAATTGGGGGTTCAAAAAACCCCACAGTACCCCTGAAATGCATAGAAAACTGCTTTTTTTTTGGCACAGCCAATAAAAAAATTGGGGGTTCAAAAAACCCCACAGTACCCCTGAAATGCATAGAAAACTGCTTTTTTTTGGCACAGCCAATAAAAAAATTCGGGGTTCAAAAAACCCCACAGTACCCCTGAAATGCATAGAAAACTGCTTTTTTTTTGGCACAGCCAATAAAAAAATTGGGGGTTCAAAAAACCCCACAGTACCCCTGAAATGCATAGAAAACTGCTTTTTTTTTGCACAGCCAATACAAAAATTGGGGGTTCAAAAAACCCCACAGTACCCCTGAAATGCATAGAAAACTGCTTTTTTTTGGCACAGCCAATACAAAAATTGGGGGTTCAAAAAACCCCACAGTACCCCTGAAATGCATAGAAAACTGCTTTTTTTTTGCACAGCCAATAAAAAAATTGGGGGTTCAAAAAACCCCACAGTACCCCTGAAATGCATAGAAAACTGCTTTTTTTGGCACAGCCAATAAAAAAATTGGGGGTTCAAAAAACCCCACAGTACCCCTGAAATGCATAGAAAACTGCTTTTTTTTTTGGCACAGCCAATAAAAAAATTGGGGGTTCAAAAAACCCCACAGTACCCCTGAAATGCATAGAAAACTGCTTTTTTTTGGCACAGCCAATAAAAAAATTGGGGGTTCAAAAAACCCCACAGTACCCCTGAAATGCATAGAAAACTGCTTTTTTTTGGCACAGCCAATAAAAAAATTGGGGGTTCAAAAAACCCCACAGTACCCCTGAAATGCATAGAAAACTGCTTTTTTTTTGGCACAGCCAATAAAAAAATTGGGGGTTCAAAAAACCCCACAGTACCCCTGAAATGCATAGAAAACTGCTTTTTTTTTGGCATAGCCAATAAAAAAATTGGGGGTTCAAAAAACCCCACAGTACCCCTGAAATGCATAGAAAACTGCTTTTTTTTGGCACAGCCAATACAAAAATTGGGGATTCAAAAAACCCCACAGTACCCCTGAAATGCATAGAAAACTGCTTTTTTTTTGCACAGCCAATACAAAAATTGGGGGTTCAAAAAACCCCACAGTACCCCTGAAATGCATAGAAAACTGCTTTTTTTTTGCACAGCCAATACAAAAATTGGGGGTTCAAAAAACCCCACAGTACCCCTGAAATGCATAGAAAACTGCTTTTTTTGGCCAAAACGCTAGAAAGGTCAAAGGTCAAAAGGTCAAAGGTCAAAGAAAACTGCTTTTTTTTGGCACAGCCAATACAAAAATTGGGGGTTCAAAAAACCCCACAGTACCCCTGAAATGCATAGAAAACTGCTTTTTTTGGCACAGCCAATAAAAAAATTGGGGGTTCAAAAAACCCCACAGTACCCCTGAAATGCATAGAAAACTGCTTTTTTTTGGCACAGCCAATAAAAAAATTGGGGGTTCAAAAAACCCCACAGTACCCCTGAAATGCATAGAAAACTGCTTTTTTTTGGCACAGCCAATACAAAAATTGGGGGTTCAAAAAACCCCACAGTACCCCTGAAATGCATAGAAAACTGCTTTTTTTTGGCACAGCCAATAAAAAAATTGGGGGTTCAAAAAACCCCACAGTACCCCTGAAATGCATAGAAAACTGCTTTTTTTGGCACAGCCAATAAAAAAATTGGGGGTTCAAAAAACCCCACAGTACCCCTGAAATGCATAGAAAACTGCTTTTTCTTTGGCACAGCCAATACAAAAATTGGGGGTTCAAAAAACCCCACAGTACCCCTGAAATGCATAGAAAACTGCTTTTTTTTGGCACAGCCAATAAAAAAATTGGGGGTTCAAAAAACCCCACAGTACCCCTGAAATGCATAGAAAACTGCTTTTTTTTGGCACAGCCAATACAAAAATTCGGGGTTCAAAAAACCCCACAGTACCCCTGAAATGCATAGAAAACTGCTTTTTTTTGGCACAGCCAATACAAAAATTGGGGGTTCAAAAAACCCCACAGTACCCCTGAAATGCATAGAAAACTGCTTTTTTTTTGCACAGCCAATAAAAAAATTGGGGGTTCAAAAAACCCCACAGTACCCCTGAAATGCATAGAAAACTGCTTTTTTTGGCCAAAACGCTAGAAAGGTCAAAGGTCAAAAGGTCAAAGGTCAAAAGGTCAAAGGTCAAAAGGTCAAAGGTCAAATCGCCAGAAAGGTCAAATATCAAAACGTCAAAGGTCAAAACGCTAGAAAGGACAAAGGTCAAAGGTCAAATCGCTAGAAAGGTCAAAATGCCACGATGGACTTTTTTCATCGCTAGAAAGGTCAAAGGTCAAAACACTAGAAAGGTCAAAGGTCAAAACCCCTGAAATGCATAGAAAACTGCTTTTTTTGGCACAGCCAATAAAAAAATTGGGGGTTCAAAAAACCCCACAGTACCCCTGAAATGCATAGAAAACTGCTTTTTTTTGGCACAGCCAATAAAAAAATTGGGGGTTCAAAAAACCCCACAGTACCCCTGAAATGCATAGAAAGCTGCTTTTTTTTGGCACAGCCAATACAAAAATTGGGGGTTCAAAAAACCCCACAGTACCCCTGAAATGCATAGAAAACTGCTTTTTTTTTTGGCACAGCCAATAAAAAAATTGGGGGTTCAAAAAATCCCACAGTACCCCTGAAATGCATAGAAAACTGCTTTTATTTGGCACAGCCAATAAAAAAATTGGGGGTTCAAAAAACCCCACAGTACCCCTGAAATGCATAGAAAACTGCTTTTTTTTTGGCACAGCCAATAAAAAAATTGGGGGTTCAAAAAACCCCACAGTACCCCTGAAATGCATAGAAAACTGCTTTTTTTTGGCACAGCCAATAAAAAAATTGGGGGTTCAAAAAACCCCACAGTACCCCTGAAATGCATAGAAAACTGCTTTTTTTTGGGCACAGCCAATAAAAAAATTGGGGGTTCAAAAAACCCCACAGTACCCCTGAAATGCATAGAAAACTGCTTTTTTTTTGCACAGCCAATACAAAAATTTGGGGTTCAAAAAACCCCACAGTACCCCTGAAATGCATAGAAAACTGCTTTTTTTTGGCACAGCCAATACAAAAATTGGGGGTTCAAAAAACCCCACAGTACCCCTGAAATGCATAGAAAACTGCTTTTTTTTTGGCACAGCCAATAAAAAAATTGGGGGTTCAAAAAACCCCACAGTACCCCTGAAATGCATAGAAAACTGCTATTTTTTGGCACAGCCAATAAAAAAATTGGGGGTTCAAAAAACCCCACAGTACCCCTGAAATGCATAGAAAACTGCTTTTTTTTGGCACAGCCAATACAAAAATTGGGGGTTCAAAAAACCCCACAGTACCCCTGAAATGCATAGAAAACTGCTTTTTTTTGGCACAGCCAATACAAAAATTGGGGGTTCAAAAAACCCCACAGTACCCCTGAAATGCATAGAAAACTGCTTTTTTTATTGCACAGCCAATACAAAAATTGGGGGTTCAAAAAACCCCACAGTACCCCTGAAATGCATAGAAAACTGCTTTTTTTTTGCACAGCCAATACAAAAATTGGGGGTTCAAAAAACCCCACAGTACCCCTGAAATGCATAGAAAACTGCTATTTTTTGGCACAGCCAATAAAAAAATTGGGGGTTCAAAAAACCCCACAGTACCCCTGAAATGCATAGAAAACTGCATTTTTTTTTGGCACAGCCAATAAAAAAATTGGGGGTTCAAAAAACCCCACAGTACCCCTGAAATGCATAGAAAACTGCTTTTTTTTGGCACAGCCAATAAAAAAATTGGGGGTTAAAAAAACCCCACAGTACCCCTGAAATGCATAGAAAACTGCTTTTTTTTGGCACAGCCAATAAAAAAATTGGGGGTTAAAAAAACCCCACAGTACCCCTGAAATGCATAGAAAACTGCTTTTTTTTGGCACAGCCAATACAAAAATTGGGGGTTCAAAAAACCCCACAGTACCCCTGAAATGCATAGAAAACTGCTTTTTTTTGGCACAGCCAATAAAAAAATTGGGGGTTCAAAAAACCCCACAGTACCCCTGAAATGCATAGAAAACTGCTTTTTTTTGGCACAGCCAATACAAAAATTGGGGGTTCAAAAAACCCCACAGTACCCCTGAAATGCATAGAAAACTGCTTTTTTTTGGCACAGCCAATAAAAAAATTGGGGGTTCAAAAAACCCCACAGTACCCCTGAAATGCATAGAAAACTGCTTTTTTTTGGGCACAGCCAATAAAAAAATTGGGGGTTCAAAAAACCCCACAGTACCCCTGAAATGCATAGAAAACTGCTTTTTTTTTGCACAGCCAATACAAAAATTTGGGGTTCAAAAAACCCCACAGTACCCCTGAAATGCATAGAAAACTGCTTTTATTTGGCACAGCCAATAAAAAAATTGGGGGTTCAAAAAACCCCACAGTACCCCTGAAATGCATAGAAAACTGCTTTTTTTTTGGCACAGCCAATAAAAAAATTGGGGGTTCAAAAAACCCCACAGTACCCCTGAAATGCATAGAAAACTGCTTTTTTTTGGCACAGCCAATAAAAAAAGTTGGGGGTTCAAAAAACCCCACAGTACCCCTGAAATGCATAGAAAACTGCTTTTTTTTGGGCACAGCCAATAAAAAAATTGGGGGTTCAAAAAACCCCACAGTACCCCTGAAATGCATAGAAAACTGCTATTTTTTGGCACAGCCAATAAAAAAATTGGGGGTTCAAAAAACCCCACAGTACCCCTGAAATGCATAGAAAACTGCTTTTTTTTGGCACAGCCAATACAAAAATTGGGGGTTCAAAAAACCCCACAGTACCCCTGAAATGCATAGAAAACTGCTTTTTTTTGGCACAGCCAATACAAAAATTGGGGGTTCAAAAAACCCCACAGTACCCCTGAAATGCATAGAAAACTGCTTTTTTTTTTGCACAGCCAATACAAAAATTGGGGGTTCAAAAAACCCCACAGTACCCCTGAAATGCATAGAAAACTGCTTTTTTTGGCCAAAACGCTAGAAAGGTCAAAGGTCAAAAGGTCAAAGGTCAAAAGGTCAAAGGTCAAAAGGTCAAAGGTCAAATCGCCAGAAAGGTCAAATATCAAAACGTCAAAGGTCAAAACGCTAGAAAGGACAAAGGTCAAAGGTCAAATCGCTAGAAAGGTCAAAATGCCACGATGGACTTTTTTCATCGCTAGAAAGGTCAAAGGTCAAAACACTAGAAAGGTCAAAGGTCAAAACCCCTGAAATGCATAGAAAACTGCTTTTTTTGGCACAGCCAATAAAAAAATTGGGGGTTCAAAAAACCCCACAGTACCCCTGAAATGCATAGAAAACTGCTTTTTTTTGGCACAGCCAATAAAAAAATTGGGGGTTCAAAAAACCCCACAGTACCCCTGAAATGCATAGAAAGCTGCTTTTTTTTGGCACAGCCAATACAAAAATTGGGGGTTCAAAAAACCCCACAGTACCCCTGAAATGCATAGAAAACTGCTTTTTTTTTGGCACAGCCAATAAAAAAATTGGGGGTTCAAAAAACCCCACAGTACCCCTGAAATGCATAGAAAACTGCTTTTTTTTGGCACAGCCAATACAAAAATTGGGGGTTCAAAAAACCCCACAGTACCCCTGAAATGCATAGAAAACTGCTTTTTTTTGGCACAGCCAATAAAAAAATTGGGGGTTCAAAAAACCCCACAGTACCCCTGAAATGCATAGAAAACTGCTTTTTTTTGGGCACAGCCAATAAAAAAATTGGGGGTTCAAAAAACCCCACAGTACCCCTGAAATGCATAGAAAACTGCTTTTTTTTTGCACAGCCAATACAAAAATTTGGGGTTCAAAAAACCCCACAGTACCCCTGAAATGCATAGAAAACTGCTTTTATTTGGCACAGCCAATAAAAAAATTGGGGGTTCAAAAAACCCCACAGTACCCCTGAAATGCATAGAAAACTGCTTTTTTTTTGGCACAGCCAATAAAAAAATTGGGGGTTCAAAAAACCCCACAGTACCCCTGAAATGCATAGAAAACTGCTTTTTTTTGGCACAGCCAATAAAAAAATTGGGGGTTCAAAAAACCCCACAGTACCCCTGAAATGCATAGAAAACTGCTTTTTTTTGGGCACAGCCAATAAAAAAATTGGGGGTTCAAAAAACCCCACAGTACCCCTGAAATGCATAGAAAACTGCTATTTTTTGGCACAGCCAATAAAAAAATTGGGGGTTCAAAAAACCCCACAGTACCCCTGAAATGCATAGAAAACTGCTTTTTTTTGGCACAGCCAATACAAAAATTGGGGGTTCAAAAAACCCCACAGTACCCCTGAAATGCATAGAAAACTGCTTTTTTTTGGCACAGCCAATACAAAAATTGGGGGTTCAAAAAACCCCACAGTACCCCTGAAATGCATAGAAAACTGCTTTTTTTTTTGCACAGCCAATACAAAAATTGGGGGTTCAAAAAACCCCACAGTACCCCTGAAATGCATAGAAAACTGCTTTTTTTGGCCAAAACGCTAGAAAGGTCAAAGGTCAAAAGGTCAAAGGTCAAAAGGTCAAAGGTCAAAAGGTCAAAGGTCAAATCGCCAGAAAGGTCAAATATCAAAACGTCAAAGGTCAAAACGCTAGAAAGGACAAAGGTCAAAGGTCAAATCGCTAGAAAGGTCAAAATGCCACGATGGACTTTTTTCATCGCTAGAAAGGTCAAAGGTCAAAACACTAGAAAGGTCAAAGGTCAAAACCCCTGAAATGCATAGAAAACTGCTTTTTTTGGCACAGCCAATAAAAAAATTGGGGGTTCAAAAAACCCCACAGTACCCCTGAAATGCATAGAAAACTGCTATTTTTTGGCACAGCCAATAAAAAAATTGGGGGTTCAAAAAACCCCACAGTACCCCTGAAATGCATAGAAAACTGCATTTTTTTTTGGCACAGCCAATAAAAAAATTGGGGGTTCAAAAAACCCCACAGTACCCCTGAAATGCATAGAAAACTGCTTTTTTTTGGCACAGCCAATAAAAAAATTGGGGGTTCAAAAAACCCCACAGTACCCCTGAAATGCATAGAAAACTGCTTTTTTTTGGCACAGCCAATAAAAAAATTGGGGGTTAAAAAAACCCCACAGTACCCCTGAAATGCATAGAAAACTGCTTTTTTTTGGCACAGCCAATACAAAAATTGGGGGTTCAAAAAACCCCACAGTACCCCTGAAATGCATAGAAAACTGCTTTTTTTTGGCACAGCCAATAAAAAAATTGGGGGTTCAAAAAACCCCACAGTACCCCTGAAATGCATAGAAAACTGCTTTTTTTTGGCACAGCCAATACAAAAATTGGGGGTTCAAAAAACCCCACAGTACCCCTGAAATGCATAGAAAACTGCTTTTTTTTGGCACAGCCAATAAAAAAAATTGGGGGTTCAAAAAACCCCACAGTACCCCTGAAATGCATAGAAAACTGCTTTTTTTTGGGCACAGCCAATAAAAAAATTGGGGGTTCAAAAAACCCCACAGTACCCCTGAAATGCATAGAAAACTGCTTTTTTTTTGCACAGCCAATACAAAAATTTGGGGTTCAAAAAACCCCACAGTACCCCTGAAATGCATAGAAAACTGCTTTTATTTGGCACAGCCAATAAAAAAATTGGGGGTTCAAAAAACCCCACAGTACCCCTGAAATGCATAGAAAACTGCTTTTTTTTGGCACAGCCAATAAAAAAATTGGGGGTTCAAAAAACCCCACAGTACCCCTGAAATGCATAGAAAACTGCTTTTTTTTGGGCACAGCCAATAAAAAAATTGGGGGTTCAAAAAACCCCACAGTACCCCTGAAATGCATAGAAAACTGCTATTTTTTGGCACAGCCAATAAAAAAATTGGGGGTTCAAAAAACCCCACAGTACCCCTGAAATGCATAGAAAACTGCTTTTTTTTGGCACAGCCAATAAAAAAATTGGGGGTTCAAAAAACCCCACAGTACCCCTGAAATGCATAGAAAACTGCTTTTTTTTGGCACAGCCAATACAAAAATTGGGGGTTCAAAAAACCCCACAGTACCCCTGAAATGCATAGAAAACTGCTTTTTTTTGGCACAGCCAATAAAAAAATTGGGGGTTCAAAAAACCCCACAGTACCCCTGAAATGCATAGAAAACTGCTTTTTTTGGCACAGCCAATAAAAAAATTGGGGGTTCAAAAAACCCCACAGTACCCCTGAAATGCATAGAAAACTGCTTTTTCTTTGGCACAGCCAATACAAAAATTGGGGGTTCAAAAAACCCCACAGTACCCCTGAAATGCATAGAAAACTGCTTTTTTTTGGCACAGCCAATAAAAAAATTGGGGGTTCAAAAAACCCCACAGTACCCCTGAAATGCATAGAAAACTGCTTTTTTTTGGCACAGCCAATACAAAAATTGGGGGTTCAAAAAACCCCACAGTACCCCTGAAATGCATAGAAAACTGCTTTTTTTTGGCACAGCCAATACAAAAATTGGGGGTTCAAAAAACCCCACAGTACCCCTGAAATGCATAGAAAACTGCTTTTTTTTTTGCACAGCCAATACAAAAATTGGGGGTTCAAAAAACCCCACAGTACCCCTGAAATGCATAGAAAACTGCTTTTTTTGGCCAAAACGCTAGAAAGGTCAAAGGTCAAAAGGTCAAAGGTCAAAAGGTCAAAGGTCAAAAGGTCAAAGGTCAAATCGCCAGAAAGGTCAAATATCAAAACGTCAAAGGTCAAAACGCTAGAAAGGACAAAGGTCAAAGGTCAAATCGCTAGAAAGGTCAAAATGCCACGATGGACTTTTTTCATCGCTAGAAAGGTCAAAGGTCAAAACACTAGAAAGGTCAAAGGTCAAAACCCCTGAAATGCATAGAAAACTGCTTTTTTTGGCACAGCCAATAAAAAAATTGGGGGTTCAAAAAACCCCACAGTACCCCTGAAATGCATAGAAAACTGCTTTTTTTTGGCACAGCCAATAAAAAAATTGGGGGTTCAAAAAACCCCACAGTACCCCTGAAATGCATAGAAAGCTGCTTTTTTTTGGCACAGCCAATACAAAAATTGGGGGTTCAAAAAACCCCACAGTACCCCTGAAATGCATAGAAAACTGCTTTTTTTTTGGCACAGCCAATAAAAAAATTGGGGGTTCAAAAAATCCCACAGTACCCCTGAAATGCATAGAAAACTGCTTTTATTTGGCACAGCCAATAAAAAAATTGGGGGTTCAAAAAACCCCACAGTACCCCTGAAATGCATAGAAAACTGCTTTTTTTTTGGCACAGCCAATAAAAAAATTGGGGGTTCAAAAAACCCCACAGTACCCCTGAAATGCATAGAAAACTGCTATTTTTTGGCACAGCCAATAAAAAAATTGGGGGTTCAAAAAACCCCACAGTACCCCTGAAATGCATAGAAAACTGCATTTTTTTTTGGCACAGCCAATAAAAAAATTGGGGGTTCAAAAAACCCCACAGTACCCCTGAAATGCATAGAAAACTGCTTTTTTTTGGCACAGCCAATAAAAAAATTGGGGGTTCAAAAAACCCCACAGTACCCCTGAAATGCATAGAAAACTGCTTTTTTTTGGCACAGCCAATAAAAAAATTGGGGGTTAAAAAAACCCCACAGTACCCCTGAAATGCATAGAAAACTGCTTTTTTTTGGCACAGCCAATACAAAAATTGGGGGTTCAAAAAACCCCACAGTACCCCTGAAATGCATAGAAAACTGCTTTTTTTTGGCACAGCCAATAAAAAAATTGGGGGTTCAAAAAACCCCACAGTACCCCTGAAATGCATAGAAAACTGCTTTTTTTTGGCACAGCCAATACAAAAATTGGGGGTTCAAAAAACCCCACAGTACCCCTGAAATGCATAGAAAACTGCTTTTTTTTGGCACAGCCAATAAAAAAATTGGGGGTTCAAAAAACCCCACAGTACCCCTGAAATGCATAGAAAACTGCTTTTTTTTGGGCACAGCCAATAAAAAAATTGGGGGTTCAAAAAACCCCACAGTACCCCTGAAATGCATAGAAAACTGCTTTTTTTTTGCACAGCCAATACAAAAATTTGGGGTTCAAAAAACCCCACAGTACCCCTGAAATGCATAGAAAACTGCTTTTATTTGGCACAGCCAATAAAAAAATTGGGGGTTCAAAAAACCCCACAGTACCCCTGAAATGCATAGAAAACTGCTTTTTTTTTGGCACAGCCAATAAAAAAATTGGGGGTTCAAAAAACCCCACAGTACCCCTGAAATGCATAGAAAACTGCTTTTTTTTGGCACAGCCAATAAAAAAATTGGGGGTTCAAAAAACCCCACAGTACCCCTGAAATGCATAGAAAACTGCTATTTTTTGGCACAGCCAATAAAAAAATTGGGGGTTCAAAAAACCCCACAGTACCCCTGAAATGCATAGAAAACTGCTTTTTTTTGGCACAGCCAATAAAAAAATTGGGGGTTCAAAAAACCCCACAGTACCCCTGAAATGCATAGAAAACTGCTTTTTTTTGGCACAGCCAATACAAAAATTGGGGGTTCAAAAAACCCCACAGTACCCCTGAAATGCATAGAAAACTGCTTTTTTTTGGCACAGCCAATAAAAAAATTGGGGGTTCAAAAAACCCCACAGTACCCCTGAAATGCATAGAAAACTGCTTTTTTTGGCACAGCCAATAAAAAAATTGGGGGTTCAAAAAACCCCACAGTACCCCTGAAATGCATAGAAAACTGCTTTTTCTTTGGCACAGCCAATACAAAAATTGGGGGTTCAAAAAACCCCACAGTACCCCTGAAATGCATAGAAAACTGCTTTTTTTTGGCACAGCCAATAAAAAAATTGGGGGTTCAAAAAACCCCACAGTACCCCTGAAATGCATAGAAAACTGCTTTTTTTTGGCACAGCCAATACAAAAATTGGGGGTTCAAAAAACCCCACAGTACCCCTGAAATGCATAGAAAACTGCTTTTTTTTGGCACAGCCAATACAAAAATTGGGGGTTCAAAAAACCCCACAGTACCCCTGAAATGCATAGAAAACTGCTTTTTTTTTTGCACAGCCAATACAAAAATTGGGGGTTCAAAAAACCCCACAGTACCCCTGAAATGCATAGAAAACTGCTTTTTTTGGCCAAAACGCTAGAAAGGTCAAAGGTCAAAAGGTCAAAGGTCAAAAGGTCAAAGGTCAAAAGGTCAAAGGTCAAATCGCCAGAAAGGTCAAATATCAAAACGTCAAAGGTCAAAACGCTAGAAAGGACAAAGGTCAAAGGTCAAATCGCTAGAAAGGTCAAAATGCCACGATGGACTTTTTTCATCGCTAGAAAGGTCAAAGGTCAAAACACTAGAAAGGTCAAAGGTCAAAACCCCTGAAATGCATAGAAAACTGCTTTTTTTTGGCACAGCCAATAAAAAAATTGGGGGTTCAAAAAACCCCACAGTACCCCTGAAATGCATAGAAAACTGCTTTTTTTTGGCACAGCCAATAAAAAAATTGGGGGTTCAAAAAACCCCACAGTACCCCTGAAATGCATAGAAAGCTGCTTTTTTTTGGCACAGCCAATACAAAAATTGGGGGTTCAAAAAACCCCACAGTACCCCTGAAATGCATAGAAAACTGCTTTTTTTTTGGCACAGCCAATAAAAAAATTGGGGGTTCAAAAAATCCCACAGTACCCCTGAAATGCATAGAAAACTGCTTTTATTTGGCACAGCCAATAAAAAAATTGGGGGTTCAAAAAACCCCACAGTACCCCTGAAATGCATAGAAAACTGCTTTTTTTTTGGCACAGCCAATAAAAAAATTGGGGGTTCAAAAAACCCCACAGTACCCCTGAAATGCATAGAAAACTGCTTTTTTTTGGCACAGCCAATAAAAAAATTGGGGGTTCAAAAAACCCCACAGTACCCCTGAAATGCATAGAAAACTGCTTTTTTTTGGGCACAGCCAATAAAAAAATTGGGGGTTCAAAAAACCCCACAGTACCCCTGAAATGCATAGAAAACTGCTTTTTTTTTGCACAGCCAATACAAAAATTTGGGGTTCAAAAAACCCCACAGTACCCCTGAAATGCATAGAAAACTGCTTTTTTTTGGCACAGCCAATACAAAAATTGGGGGTTCAAAAAACCCCACAGTACCCCTGAAATGCATAGAAAACTGCTTTTTTTTTGGCACAGCCAATAAAAAAATTGGGGGTTCAAAAAACCCCACAGTACCCCTGAAATGCATAGAAAACTTTTTTTGGCACAGCCAATAAAAAAATTGGGGGTTCAAAAAACCCCACAGTACCCCTGAAATGCATAGAAAACTGCTTTTTTTTTTGGCACAGCCAATAAAAAAATTGGGGGTTCAAAAAACCCCACAGTACCCCTGAAATGCATAGAAAACTGCTTTTTTTTGGCACAGCCAATAAAAAAATTGGGGGTTCAAAAAACCCCACAGTACCCCTGAAATGCATAGAAAACTGCTTTTTTTTTGGCATAGCCAATAAAAAAATTGGGGGTTCAAAAAACCCCACAGTACCCCTGAAATGCATAGAAAACTGCTTTTTTTTGGCACAGCCAATACAAAAATTGGGGATTCAAAAAACCCCACAGTACCCCTGAAATGCATAGAAAACTGCTTTTTTTTTGCACAGCCAATACAAAAATTGGGGGTTCAAAAAACCCCACAGTACCCCTGAAATGCATAGAAAACTGCTATTTTTTGGCACAGCCAATAAAAAAATTGGGGGTTCAAAAAACCCCACAGTACCCCTGAAATGCATAGAAAACTGCATTTTTTTTTGGCACAGCCAATAAAAAAATTGGGGGTTCAAAAAACCCCACAGTACCCCTGAAATGCATAGAAAACTGCTTTTTTTTGGCACAGCCAATAAAAAAATTGGGGGTTCAAAAAACCCCACAGTACCCCTGAAATGCATAGAAAACTGCTTTTTTTTGGCACAGCCAATAAAAAAATTGGGGGTTAAAAAAACCCCACAGTACCCCTGAAATGCATAGAAAACTGCTTTTTTTTGGCACAGCCAATACAAAAATTGGGGGTTCAAAAAACCCCACAGTACCCCTGAAATGCATAGAAAACTGCTTTTTTTTGGCACAGCCAATAAAAAAATTGGGGGTTCAAAAAACCCCACAGTACCCCTGAAATGCATAGAAAACTGCTTTTTTTTGGCACAGCCAATACAAAAATTGGGGGTTCAAAAAACCCCACAGTACCCCTGAAATGCATAGAAAACTGCTTTTTTTTGGCACAGCCAATAAAAAAATTGGGGGTTCAAAAAACCCCACAGTACCCCTGAAATGCATAGAAAACTGCTTTTTTTTGGGCACAGCCAATAAAAAAATTGGGGGTTCAAAAAACCCCACAGTACCCCTGAAATGCATAGAAAACTGCTTTTTTTTTGCACAGCCAATACAAAAATTTGGGGTTCAAAAAACCCCACAGTACCCCTGAAATGCATAGAAAACTGCTTTTTTTTGGCACAGCCAATACAAAAATTGGGGGTTCAAAAAACCCCACAGTACCCCTGAAATGCATAGAAAACTGCTTTTTTTTGGCACAGCCAATAAAAAAATTGGGGGTTCAAAAAACCCCACAGTACCCCTGAAATGCATAGAAAACTGCTTTTTTTGGCACAGCCAATAAAACAATTGGGGGTTCAAAAAACCCCACAGTACCCCTGAAATGCATAGAAAACTGCTTTTTCTTTGGCACAGCCAATACAAAAATTGGGGGTTCAAAAAACCCCACAGTACCCCTGAAATGCATAGAAAACTGCTTTTTTTTGGCACAGCCAATAAAAAAATTGGGGGTTCAAAAAACCCCACAGTACCCCTGAAATGCATAGAAAACTGCTTTTTTTTGGCACAGCCAATACAAAAATTGGGGGTTCAAAAAACCCCACAGTACCCCTGAAATGCATAGAAAACTGCTTTTTTTTGGCACAGCCAATACAAAAATTGGGGGTTCAAAAAACCCCACAGTACCCCTGAAATGCATAGAAAACTGCTTTTTTTTTGCACAGCCAATAAAAAAATTGGGGGTTCAAAAAACCCCACAGTACCCCTGAAATGCATAGAAAACTGCTTTTTTTGGCCAAAACGCTAGAAAGGTCAAAGGTCAAAAGGTCAAAGGTCAAAAGGTCAAAGGTCAAAAGGTCAAAGGTCAAAAGGTCAAAGGTCAAATCGCTAGAAAGGTCAAATATCAAAACGTCAAAGGTCAAAACGCTAGAAAGGTCAAAGGTCAAAGGTCAAATCGCTAGAAAGGTCAAAATGCCACGATGCACTTTTTTCATCGCTAGAAAGGTCAAAGGTCAAAACACTAGAAAGGTCAAAGGTCAAAACCCCTGAAATGCATAGAAAACTGCTTTTTTTGGCACAGCCAATAAAAAAATTGGGGGTTCAAAAAACCCCACAGTACCCCTGAAATGCATAGAAAACCGCTTTTTTTTGGCACAGCCAATAAAAAAATTGGGGGTTCAAAAAACCCCACAGTACCCCTGAAATGCATAGAAAACTGCTTTTTTTGGCACAGCCAATAAAAAAATTGGGGGTTCAAAAAAACCCACAGTACCCCTGAAATGCATAGAAAACTGCTTTTTCTTTGGCACAGCCAATACAAAAATTGGGGGTTCAAAAAACCCCACAGTACCCCTGAAATGCATAGAAAACTGCTTTTTTTTGGCACAGCCAATACAAAAATTGGGGGTTCAAAAAACCCCACAGTACCCCTGAAATGCATAGAAAACTGCTATTTTTTGGCACAGCCAATAAAAAAATTGGGGGTTCAAAAAACCCCACAGTACCCCTGAAATGCATAGAAAACTGCTTTTTTTTGGCACAGCCAATAAAAAAATTGGGGGTTCAAAAAACCCCACAGTACCCCTGAAATGCATAGAAAACTGCTATTTTTTGGCACAGCCAATAAAAAAATTGGGGGTTCAAAAAACCCCACAGTACCCCTGAAATGCATAGAAAACTGCTTTTTTTTGGCACAGCCAATAAAAAAATTGGGGGTTCAAAAACCCCCACAGTACCCCTGAAATGCATAGAAAACTGCTTTTTTTTGGCACAGCCAATACAAAAATTGGGGGTTCAAAAAACCCCACAGTACCCCTGAAATGCATAGAAAACTGCTTTTTTTTGGCACAGCCAATAAAAAAATTGGGGGTTCAAAAAACCCCACAGTACCCCTGAAATGCATAGAAAACTGCTTTTTTTGGCACAGCCAATAAAAAAATTGGGGGTTCAAAAAACCCCACAGTACCCCTGAAATGCATAGAAAACTGCTTTTTCTTTGGCACAGCCAATACAAAAATTGGGGGTTCAAAAAACCCCACAGTACCCCTGAAATGCATAGAAAACTGCTTTTTTTTGGCACAGCCAATAAAAAAATTGGGGGTTCAAAAAACCCCACAGTACCCCTGAAATGCATAGAAAACTGCTTTTTTTTGGCACAGCCAATACAAAAATTGGGGGTTCAAAAAACCCCACAGTACCCCTGAAATGCATAGAAAACTGCTTTTTTTTGGCACAGCCAATACAAAAATTGGGGGTTCAAAAAACCCCACAGTACCCCTGAAATGCATAGAAAACTGCTTTTTTTTTTGCACAGCCAATACAAAAATTGGGGGTTCAAAAAACCCCACAGTACCCCTGAAATGCATAGAAAACTGCTTTTTTTGGCCAAAACGCTAGAAAGGTCAAAGGTCAAAAGGTCAAAGGTCAAAAGGTCAAAGGTCAAATCGCCAGAAAGGTCAAATATCAAAACGTCAAAGGTCAAAACGCTAGAAAGGACAAAGGTCAAAGGTCAAATCGCTAGAAAGGTCAAAATGCCACGATGGACTTTTTTCATCGCTAGAAAGGTCAAAGGTCAAAACACTAGAAAGGTCAAAGGTCAAAACCCCTGAAATGCATAGAAAACTGCTTTTTTTGGCACAGCCAATAAAAAAATTGGGGGTTCAAAAAACCCCACAGTACCCCTGAAATGCATAGAAAACTGCTTTTTTTTGGCACAGCCAATAAAAAAATTGGGGGTTCAAAAAACCCCACAGTACCCCTGAAATGCATAGAAAGCTGCTTTTTTTTGGCACAGCCAATACAAAAATTGGGGGTTCAAAAAACCCCACAGTACCCCTGAAATGCATAGAAAACTGCTTTTTTTTTGGCACAGCCAATAAAAAAATTGGGGGTTCAAAAAATCCCACAGTACCCCTGAAATGCATAGAAAACTGCTTTTATTTGGCACAGCCAATAAAAACATTGGGGGTTCAAAAAACCCCACAGTACCCCTGAAATGCATAGAAAACTGCTTTTTTTTTGGCACAGCCAATAAAAAAATTGGGGGTTCAAAAAACCCCACAGTACCCCTGAAATGCATAGAAAACTGCTTTTTTTTGGCACAGCCAATAAAAAAATTGGGGGTTCAAAAAACCCCACAGTACCCCTGAAATGCATAGAAAACTGCTTTTTTTTGGGCACAGCCAATAAAAAAATTGGGGGTTCAAAAAACCCCACAGTACCCCTGAAATGCATAGAAAACTGCTTTTTTTTTGCACAGCCAATACAAAAATTTGGGGTTCAAAAAACCCCACAGTACCCCTGAAATGCATAGAAAACTGCTTTTTTTTGGCACAGCCAATACAAAAATTGGGGGTTCAAAAAACCCCACAGTACCCCTGAAATGCATAGAAAACTGCTTTTTTTTTGGCACAGCCAATAAAAAAATTGGGGGTTCAAAAAACCCCACAGTACCCCTGAAATGCATAGAAAACTTTTTTTGGCACAGCCAATAAAAAAATTGGGGGTTCAAAAAACCCCACAGTACCCCTGAAATGCATAGAAAACTGCTTTTTTTTTTGGCACAGCCAATAAAAAAATTGGGGGTTCAAAAAACCCCACAGTACCCCTGAAATGCATAGAAAACTGCTTTTTTTTGGCACAGCCAATAAAAAAATTGGGGGTTCAAAAAACCCCACAGTACCCCTGAAATGCATAGAAAACTGCTTTTTTTTTGGCATAGCCAATAAAAAAATTGGGGGTTCAAAAAACCCCACAGTACCCCTGAAATGCATAGAAAACTGCTTTTTTTTGGCACAGCCAATACAAAAATTGGGGATTCAAAAAACCCCACAGTACCCCTGAAATGCATAGAAAACTGCTTTTTTTTTGCACAGCCAATACAAAAATTGGGGGTTCAAAAAACCCCACAGTACCCCTGAAATGCATAGAAAACTGCTATTTTTTGGCACAGCCAATAAAAAAATTGGGGGTTCAAAAAACCCCACAGTACCCCTGAAATGCATAGAAAACTGCATTTTTTTTTGGCACAGCCAATAAAAAAATTGGGGGTTCAAAAAACCCCACAGTACCCCTGAAATGCATAGAAAACTGCTTTTTTTTGGCACAGCCAATAAAAAAATTGGGGGTTCAAAAAACCCCACAGTACCCCTGAAATGCATAGAAAACTGCTTTTTTTTGGCACAGCCAATAAAAAAATTGGGGGTTAAAAAAACCCCACAGTACCCCTGAAATGCATAGAAAACTGCTTTTTTTTGGCACAGCCAATACAAAAATTGGGGGTTCAAAAAACCCCACAGTACCCCTGAAATGCATAGAAAACTGCTTTTTTTTGGCACAGCCAATAAAAAAATTGGGGGTTCAAAAAACCCCACAGTACCCCTGAAATGCATAGAAAACTGCTTTTTTTTGGCACAGCCAATACAAAAATTGGGGGTTCAAAAAACCCCACAGTACCCCTGAAATGCATAGAAAACTGCTTTTTTTTGGCACAGCCAATAAAAAAATTGGGGGTTCAAAAAACCCCACAGTACCCCTGAAATGCATAGAAAACTGCTTTTTTTGGCACAGCCAATAAAAAAAACCCACAGTACCCCTGAAATGCATAGAAAACTGCTTTTTCTTTGGCACAGCCAATACAAAAATTGGGGGTTCAAAAAACCCCACAGTACCCCTGAAATGCATAGAAAACTGCTTTTTTTTGGCACAGCCAATAAAAAAATTGGGGGTTCAAAAAACCCCACAGTACCCCTGAAATGCATAGAAAACTGCTTTTTTTTGGCCAAAACGCTAGAAAGGCCAAAGGCCAAAAGGTCAAAGGTCAAAGGTCAAAAGGTCAAAGGTCAAATCGCTAGAAAGGTCAAATATCAAAACGTCAAAGGTCAAAACGCTAGAAAGGTCAAAGGTCAAATCGCTAGAAAGGTCAAAATGCCACGATGCACTTTTTTCATCGCTAGAAAGGTCAAAGGTCAAAACACTAGAAAGGTCAAAGGTCAAAACCCCTGAAATGCATAGAAAACTGCTTTTTTTGGCACAGCCAATAAAAAAATTGGGGGTTCAAAAAACCCCACAGTACCCCTGAAATGCATAGAAAACTGCTTTTTTTTGGCACAGCCAATAAAAAAATTGGGGGTTCAAAAAACCCCACAGTACCCCTGAAATGCATAGAAAACTGCTTTTTTTTGGCACAGCCAATAAAAAAATTGGGGGTTCAAAAAACCCCACAGTACCCCTGAAATGCATAGAAAACTGCTTTTTTTTTGGCATAGCCAATAAAAAAATTGGGGGTTCAAAAAACCCCACAGTACCCCTGAAATGCATAGAAAACTGCTTTTTTTTGGCACAGCCAATACAAAAATTGGGGATTCAAAAAACCCCACAGTACCCCTGAAATGCATAGAAAACTGCTTTTTTTTTGCACAGCCAATACAAAAATTGGGGGTTCAAAAAACCCCACAGTACCCCTGAAATGCATAGAAAACTGCTATTTTTTGGCACAGCCAATAAAAAAATTGGGGGTTCAAAAAACCCCACAGTACCCCTGAAATGCATAGAAAACTGCATTTTTTTTTGGCACAGCCAATAAAAAAATTGGGGGTTCAAAAAACCCCACAGTACCCCTGAAATGCATAGAAAACTGCTTTTTTTTGGCACAGCCAATAAAAAAATTGGGGGTTCAAAAAACCCCACAGTACCCCTGAAATGCATAGAAAACTGCTTTTTTTTGGCACAGCCAATAAAAAAATTGGGGGTTAAAAAAACCCCACAGTACCCCTGAAATGCATAGAAAACTGCTTTTTTTTGGCACAGCCAATACAAAAATTGGGGGTTCAAAAAACCCCACAGTACCCCTGAAATGCATAGAAAACTGCTTTTTTTTGGCACAGCCAATAAAAAAATTGGGGGTTCAAAAAACCCCACAGTACCCCTGAAATGCATAGAAAACTGCTTTTTTTTGGCACAGCCAATACAAAAATTGGGGGTTCAAAAAACCCCACAGTACCCCTGAAATGCATAGAAAACTGCTTTTTTTTGGCACAGCCAATAAAAAAATTGGGGGTTCAAAAAACCCCACAGTACCCCTGAAATGCATAGAAAACTGCTTTTTTTGGCACAGCCAATAAAAAAAACCCACAGTACCCCTGAAATGCATAGAAAACTGCTTTTTCTTTGGCACAGCCAATACAAAAATTGGGGGTTCAAAAAACCCCACAGTACCCCTGAAATGCATAGAAAACTGCTTTTTTTTGGCACAGCCAATAAAAAAATTGGGGGTTCAAAAAACCCCACAGTACCCCTGAAATGCATAGAAAACTGCTTTTTTTTGGCCAAAACGCTAGAAAGGCCAAAGGCCAAAAGGTCAAAGGTCAAAGGTCAAAAGGTCAAAGGTCAAATCGCTAGAAAGGTCAAATATCAAAACGTCAAAGGTCAAAACGCTAGAAAGGTCAAAGGTCAAATCGCTAGAAAGGTCAAAATGCCACGATGCACTTTTTTCATCGCTAGAAAGGTCAAAGGTCAAAACACTAGAAAGGTCAAAGGTCAAAACCCCTGAAATGCATAGAAAACTGCTTTTTTTGGCACAGCCAATAAAAAAATTGGGGGTTCAAAAAACCCCACAGTACCCCTGAAATGCATAGAAAACTGCTTTTTTTTGGCACAGCCAATAAAAAAATTAGGGGTTCAAAAAACCCCACAGTACCCCTGAAATGCATAGAAAACTGCTTTTTTTTGGCACAGCCAATACAAAAATTGGGGGTTCAAAAAACCCCACAGTACCCCTGAAATGCATAGAAAACTGCTTTTTTTTGGCACAGCCAATAAAAAAATTGGGGGTTCAAAAAACCCCACAGTACCCCTGAAATGCATAGAAAACTGCTTTTTTTTTGGCCAAAACGCTAGAAAGGTCAAAGGTCAAAAGGTCAAAGGTCAAAAGGTCAAAGGTCAAAAGGTCAAAGGTCAAAAGGTCAAAGGTCAAATCGCTAGAAAGGTCAAATATCAAAACGTCAAAGGTCAAAACGCTAGAAAGGTCAAAGGTCAAAGGTCAAATCGCTAGAAAGGTCAAAATGCCACGATGCACTTTTTTCATCGCTAGAAAGGTCAAAGGTCAAAACACTAGAAAGGTCAAAGGTCAAAACCCCTGAAATGCATAGAAAACTGCTTTTTTTGGCACAGCCAATAAAAAAATTGGGGGTTCAAAAAACCCCACAGTACCCCTGAAATGCATAGAAAACCGCTTTTTTTTGGCACAGCCAATAAAAAAATTGGGGGTTCAAAAAACCCCACAGTACCCCTGAAATGCATAGAAAACTGCTTTTTTTGGCACAGCCAATAAAAAAATTGGGGGTTCAAAAAAACCCACAGTACCCCTGAAATGCATAGAAAACTGCTTTTTCTTTGGCACAGCCAATACAAAAATTGGGGGTTCAAAAAACCCCACAGTACCCCTGAAATGCATAGAAAACTGCTTTTTTTTGGCACAGCCAATACAAAAATTGGGGGTTCAAAAAACCCCACAGTACCCCTGAAATGCATAGAAAACTGCTATTTTTTGGCACAGCCAATAAAAAAATTGGGGGTTCAAAAAACCCCACAGTACCCCTGAAATGCATAGAAAACTGCTTTTTTTTGGCACAGCCAATAAAAAAATTGGGGGTTCAAAAAACCCCACAGTACCCCTGAAATGCATAGAAAACTGCTTTTTTTTTGGCACAGCCAATAAAAAAATTGGGGGTTCAAAAAACCCCACAGTACCCCTGAAATGCATAGAAAACTTCTTTTTTTGGCACAGCCAATAAAAAAATTGGGGGTTCAAAAAACCCCACAGTACCCCTGAAATGCATAGAAAACTGCTTTTTTTTTTGGCACAGCCAATAAAAAAATTGGGGGTTCAAAAAACCCCACAGTACCCCTGAAATGCATAGAAAACTGCTTTTTTTTGGCACAGCCAATAAAAAAATTGGGGGTTCAAAAAACCCCACAGTACCCCTGAAATGCATAGAAAACTGCTTTTTTTTGGCACAGCCAATAAAAAAATTGGGGGTTCAAAAAACCCCACAGTACCCCTGAAATGCATAGAAAACTGCTTTTTTTTGGCACAGCCAATAAAAAAATTGGGGGTTCAAAAAACCCCACAGTACCCCTGAAATGCATAGAAAACTGCTTTTTTTTTGGCATAGCCAATAAAAAAATTGGGGGTTCAAAAAACCCCACAGTACCCCTGAAATGCATAGAAAACTGCTTTTTTTTGGCACAGCCAATACAAAAATTGGGGATTCAAAAAACCCCACAGTACCCCTGAAATGCATAGAAAACTGCTTTTTTTTTGCACAGCCAATACAAAAATTGGGGGTTCAAAAAACCCCACAGTACCCCTGAAATGCATAGAAAACTGCTATTTTTTGGCACAGCCAATAAAAAAATTGGGGGTTCAAAAAACCCCACAGTACCCCTGAAATGAATAGAAAACTGCTTTTTTTTTTGGCACAGCCAATAAAAAAATTGGGGGTTCAAAAAACCCCACAGTACCCCTGAAATGCATAGAAAACTGCTTTTTTTTGGCACAGCCAATAAAAAAATTGGGGGTTCAAAAAACCCCACAGTACCCCTGAAATGCATAGAAAACTGCTTTTTTTTGGCACAGCCAATAAAAAAATTGGGGGTTAAAAAAACCCCACAGTACCCCTGAAATGCATAGAAAACTGCTTTTTTTTGGCACAGCCAATACAAAAATTGGGGGTTCAAAAAACCCCACAGTACCCCTGAAATGCATAGAAAACTGCTTTTTTTTGGCACAGCCAATAAAAAAATTGGGGGTTCAAAAAACCCCACAGTACCCCTGAAATGCATAGAAAACTGCTTTTTTTTGGCACAGCCAATACAAAAATTGGGGGTTCAAAAAACCCCACAGTACCCCTGAAATGCATAGAAAACTGCTTTTTTTTGGCACAGCCAATAAAAAAATTGGGGGTTCAAAAAACCCCACAGTACCCCTGAAATGCATAGAAAACTGCTTTTTTTGGCACAGCCAATAAAAAAATTGGGGGTTCAAAAAACCCCACAGTACCCCTGAAATGCATAGAAAACTGCTTTTTCTTTGGCACAGCCAATACAAAAATTGGGGGTTCAAAAAACCCCACAGTACCCCTGAAATGCATAGAAAACTGCTTTTTTTTGGCACAGCCAATAAAAAAATTGGGGGTTCAAAAAACCCCACAGTACCCCTGAAATGCATAGAAAACTGCTTTTTTTTGGCACAGCCAATACAAAAATTGGGGGTTCAAAAAACCCCACAGTACCCCTGAAATGCATAGAAAACTGCTTTTTTTTGGCACAGCCAATACAAAAATTGGGGGTTCAAAAAACCCCACAGTACCCCTGAAATGCATAGAAAACTGCTTTTTTTTTGCACAGCCAATAAAAAAATTGGGGGTTCAAAAAACCCCACAGTACCCCTGAAATGCATAGAAAACTGCTTTTTTTGGCCAAAACGCTAGAAAGGTCAAAGGTCAAAAGGTCAAAGGTCAAAAGGTCAAAGGTCAAAAGGTCAAAGGTCAAATCGCCAGAAAGGTCAAATATCAAAACGTCAAAGGTCAAAACGCTAGAAAGGTCAAAGGTCAAATCGCTAGAAAGGTCAAAATGCCACGATGCACTTTTTTCATCGCTAGAAAGGTCAAAGGTCAAAACACTAGAAAGGTCAAAGGTCAAAACCCCTGAAATGCATAGAAAACTGCTTTTTTTGGCACAGCCAATAAAAAAATTGGGGGTTCAAAAAACCCCACAGTACCCCTGAAATGCATAGAAAACTGCTTTTTTTTGGCACAGCCAATAAAAAAATTGGGGGTTCAAAAAACCCCACAGTACCCCTGAAATGCATAGAAAACTGCTTTTTTTTGGCACAGCCAATACAAAAATTGGGGGTTCAAAAAACCCCACAGTACCCCTGAAATGCATAGAAAACTGCTTTTTTTTTGGCACAGCCAATAAAAAAATTGGGGGTTCAAAAAATCCCACAGTACCCCTGAAATGCATAGAAAACTGCTTTTATTTGGCACAGCCAATAAAAAAATTGGGGGTTCAAAAAACCCCACAGTACCCCTGAAATGCATAGAAAACAGCTTTTTTTTTGGCACAGCCAATAAAAAAATTGGGGGTTCAAAAAACCCCACAGTACCCCTGAAATGCATAGAAAACTGCTTTTTTTTGGCACAGCCAATAAAAAAATTGGGGGTTCAAAAAACCCCACAGTACCCCTGAAATGCATAGAAAACTGCTTTTTTTTTTGGCACAGCCAATAAAAAAATTGGGGGTTCAAAAAACCCCACAGTACCCCTGAAATGCATAGAAAACTGCTTTTTTTTGGCACAGCCAATAAAAAAATTGGGGGTTCAAAAAACCCCACAGTACCCCTGAAATGCATAGAAAACTGCTTTTTTTTGGCACAGCCAATAAAAAAATTGGGGGTTCAAAAAACCCCACAGTACCCCTGAAATGCATAGAAAACTGCTTTTTTTTGGCACAGCCAATAAAAAAATTGGGGGTTCAAAAAACCCCACAGTACCCCTGAAATACATAGAAAACTGCTTTTTTTTGGCACAGCCAATAAAAAAATTGGGGGTTCAAAAAACCCCACAGTACCCCTGAAATGCATAGAAAACTGCTTTTTTTTTGGCATAGCCAATAAAAAAATTGGGGGTTCAAAAAACCCCACAGTACCCCTGAAATGCATAGAAAACTGCTTTTTTTTGGCACAGCCAATACAAAAATTGGGGATTCAAAAAACCCCACAGTACCCCTGAAATGCATAGAAAACTGCTTTTTTTTGCCACAGCCAATACAAAAATTGGGGGTTCAAAAAACCCCACAGTACCCCTGAAATGCATAGAAAACTGCTATTTTTTGGCACAGCCAATAAAAAAATTGGGGGTTCAAAAAACCCCACAGTACCCCTGAAATGCATAGAAAACTGCTTTTTTTTTGGCACAGCCAATAAAAAAATTGGGGGTTCAAAAAACCCCACAGTACCCCTGAAATGCATAGAAAACTGCTTTTTTTTGGCACAGCCAATAAAAAAATTGGGGGTTCAAAAAACCCCACAGTACCCCTGAAATGCATAGAAAACTGCTTTTTTTTGGCACAGCCAATAAAAAAATTGGGGGTTAAAAAAACCCCACAGTACCCCTGAAATGCATAGAAAACTGCTTTTTTTTGGCACAGCCAATACAAAAATTGGGGGTTCAAAAAACCCCACAGTACCCCTGAAATGCATAGAAAACTGCTTTTTTTTGGCACAGCCAATAAAAAAATTGGGGGTTCAAAAAACCCCACAGTACCCCTGAAATGCATAGAAAACTGCTTTTTTTTGGCACAGCCAATACAAAAATTGGGGGTTCAAAAAACCCCACAGTACCCCTGAAATGCATAGAAAACTGCTTTTTTTTGGCACAGCCAATAAAAAAATTGGGGGTTCAAAAAACCCCACAGTACCCCTGAAATGCATAGAAAACTGCTTTTTTTGGCACAGCCAATAAAAAAATTGGGGGTTCAAAAAACCCCACAGTACCCCTGAAATGCATAGAAAACTGCTTTTTCTTTGGCACAGCCAATACAAAAATTGGGGGTTCAAAAAACCCCACAGTACCCCTGAAATGCATAGAAAACTGCTTTTTTTTGGCACAGCCAATAAAAAAATTGGGGGTTCAAAAAACCCCACAGTACCCCTGAAATGCATAGAAAACTGCTTTTTTTTGGCACAGCCAATACAAAAATTGGGGGTTCAAAAAACCCCACAGTACCCCTGAAATGCATAGAAAACTGCTTTTTTTTGGCACAGCCAATACAAAAATTGGGGGTTCAAAAAACCCCACAGTACCCCTGAAATGCATAGAAAACTGCTTTTTTTTTGCACAGCCAATAAAAAAATTGGGGGTTCAAAAAACCCCACAGTACCCCTGAAATGCATAGAAAACTGCTTTTTTTGGCCAAAACGCTAGAAAGGTCAAAGGTCAAAAGGTCAAAGGTCAAAAGGTCAAAGGTCAAAAGGTCAAAGGTCAAATCGCCAGCAAGGTCAAATATCAAAACGTCAAAGGTCAAAACGCTAGAAAGGTCAAAGGTCAAAGGTCAAATCGCTAGAAAGGTCAAAATGCCACGATGCACTTTTTTCATCGCTAGAAAGGTCAAAGGTCAAAACACTAGAAAGGTCAAAGGTCAAAACCCCTGAAATGCATAGAAAACTGCTTTTTTTGGCACAGCCAATAAAAAAATTGGGGGTTCAAAAAACCCCACAGTACCCCTGAAATGCATAGAAAACTGCTTTTTTTTGGCACAGCCAATAAAAAAATTGGGGGTTCAAAAAACCCCACAGTACCCCTGAAATGCATAGAAAACTGCTTTTTTTTGGCACAGCCAATACAAAAATTGGGGGTTCAAAAAACCCCACAGTACCCCTGAAATGCATAGAAAACTGCTTTTTTTTTGGCACAGCCAATAAAAAAATTGGGGGTTCAAAAAATCCCACAGTACCCCTGAAATGCATAGAAAACTGCTTTTATTTGGCACAGCCAATAAAAAAATTGGGGGTTCAAAAAACCCCACAGTACCCCTGAAATGCATAGAAAACTGCTTTTTTTTTGGCACAGCCAATAAAAAAATTGGGGGTTCAAAAAACCCCACAGTACCCCTGAAATGCATAGAAAACTGCTTTTTTTTGGCACAGCCAATAAAAAAATTGGGGGTTCAAAAAACCCCACAGTACCCCTGAAATGCATAGAAAACTGCTTTTTTTTTGGCACAGCCAATAAAAAAATTGGGGGTTCAAAAAACCCCACAGTACCCCTGAAATGCATAGAAAACTGCTTTTTTTTTGCACAGCCAATACAAAAATTGGGGGTTCAAAAAACCCCACAGTACCCCTGAAATGCATAGAAAACTGCTTTTTTTTTGGCACAGCCAATACAAAAATTGGGGGTTCAAAAAACCCCACAGTACCCCTGAAATGCATAGAAAACTGCTTTTTTTTTGGCACAGCCAATAAAAAAATTGGGGGTTCAAAAAACCCCACAGTACCCCTGAAATGCATAGAAAACTGCTTTTTTTTTTGGCACAGCCAATAAAAAAATTGGGGGTTCAAAAAACCCCACAGTACCCCTGAAATGCATAGAAAACTGCTTTTTTTTTGGCACAGCCAATAAAAAAATTGGGGGTTCAAAAAACCCCACAGTACCCCTGAAATGCATAGAAAACTGCTTTTTTTTGGCACAGCCAATAAAAAAATTGGGGGTTCAAAAAACCCCACAGTACCCCTGAAATGCATAGAAAACTGCTTTTTTTTGGCACAGCCAATAAAAAAATTGGGGGTTCAAAAAACCCCACAGTACCCCTGAAATGCATAGAAAACTGCTTTTTTTTGGCACAGCCAATAAAAAAATTGGGGGTTCAAAAAACCCCACAGTACCCCTGAAATGCATAGAAAACTGCTTTTTTTTGGCATAGCCAATAAAAAAATTGGGGGTTCAAAAAACCCCACAGTACCCCTGAAATGCATAGAAAACTGCTTTTTTTTGGCACAGCCAATACAAAAATTGGGGATTCAAAAAACCCCACAGTACCCCTGAAATGCATAGAAAACTGCTATTTTTTGGCACAGCCAATAAAAAAATTGGGTGTTCAAAAAACCCCACAGTACCCCTGAAATGCATAGAAAACTGCTTTTTTTTTGGCACAGCCAATAAAAAAATTGGGGGTTCAAAAAACCCCACAGTACCCCTGAAATGCATAGAAAACTGCTTTTTTTTGGCACAGCCAATAAAAAAATTGGGGGTTCAAAAAACCCCACAGTACCCCTGAAATGCATAGAAAACTGCTTTTTTTTGGCACAGCCAATAAAAAAATTGGGGGTTAAAAAAAACCCACAGTACCCCTGAAATGCATAGAAAACTGCTTTTTTTTGGCACAGCCAATACAAAAATTGGGGGTTCAAAAAACCCCACAGTACCCCTGAAATGCATAGAAAACTGCTTTTTTTTGGCACAGCCAATAAAAAAATTGGGGGTTCAAAAAACCCCACAGTACCCCTGAAATGCATAGAAAACTGCTTTTTTTTGGCACAGCCAATACAAAAATTGGGGGTTCAAAAAACCCCACAGTACCCCTGAAATGCATAGAAAACTGCTTTTTTTTGGCACAGCCAATAAAAAAATTGGGGGTTCAAAAAACCCCACAGTACCCCTGAAATGCATAGAAAACTGCTTTTTTTGGCACAGCCAATAAAAAAATTGGGGGTTCAAAAAACCCCACAGTACCCCTGAAATGCATAGAAAACTGCTTTTTCTTTGGCACAGCCAATACAAAAATTGGGGGTTCAAAAAACCCCACAGTACCCCTGAAATGCATAGAAAACTGCTTTTTTTTGGCACAGCCAATAAAAAAATTGGGGGTTCAAAAAACCCCACAGTACCCCTGAAATGCATAGAAAACTGCTTTTTTTTGGCACAGCCAATACAAAAATTGGGGGTTCAAAAAACCCCACAGTACCCCTGAAATGCATAGAAAACTGCTTTTTTTTGGCACAGCCAATACAAAAATTGGGGGTTCAAAAAACCCCACAGTACCCCTGAAATGCATAGAAAACTGCTTTTTTTTTGCACAGCCAATAAAAAAATTGGGGGTTCAAAAAACCCCACAGTACCCCTGAAATGCATAGAAAACTGCTTTTTTTGGCCAAAACGCTAGAAAGGTCAAAGGTCAAAAGGTCAAAGGTCAAAAGGTCAAAGGTCAAAAGGTCAAAGGTCAAATCGCCAGCAAGGTCAAATATCAAAACGTCAAAGGTCAAAACGCTAGAAAGGTCAAAGGTCAAAGGTCAAATCGCTAGAAAGGTCAAAATGCCACGATGCACTTTTTTCATCGCTAGAAAGGTCAAAGGTCAAAACACTAGAAAGGTCAAAGGTCAAAACCCCTGAAATGCATAGAAAACTGCTTTTTTTGGCACAGCCAATAAAAAAATTGGGGGTTCAAAAAACCCCACAGTACCCCTGAAATGCATAGAAAACTGCTTTTTTTTGGCACAGCCAATAAAAAAATTGGGGGTTCAAAAAACCCCACAGTACCCCTGAAATGCATAGAAAACTGCTTTTTTTTGGCACAGCCAATAAAAAAATTGGGGGTTCAAACAACCCCACAGTACCCCTGAAATGCATAGAAAACTGCTTTTTTTTTTGGCACAGCCAATAAAAAAATTGGGGGTTCAAAAAACCCCACAGTACCCCTGAAATGCATAGAAAACTGCTTTTTTTTTGGCACAGCCAATCAAAAAATTGGGGGTTCAAAAAACCCCACAGTACCCCTGAAATGCATAGAAAACTGCTTTTTCTTTGGCACAGCCAATACAAAAATTGGGGGTTCAAAAAACCCCACCGTACCCCTGAAATGCATAGAAAACTGCTTTTTTTTGGCACAGCCAATAAAAAAATTGAGGTTTAAAAAAACCCCACAGTACCCCTGAAATGCATAGAAAACTGCTTTTTTTTTGTCATAGCCAAAAAAAAATTGGGGGTTCAAAAAACCCCACAGTACCCCTGAAATGCATAGAAAACTGCTTTTTTTTGGCACAGCCAATAAAAAAATTGGGGGTTCAAAAAACCCCACAGTACCCCTGAAATGCATAGAAAACTGCTTTTTTTTGGCCAAAACGCTAGAAAGGCCAAAGGTCAAAAGGTCAAAGGTCAAAAGGTCAAAGGTCAAAAGGTCAAAGGTCAAATCGCTAGAAAGGTCAAATATCAAAACGTCAAAGGTCAAAACGCTAGAAAGGTCAAAGGTCAAAGGTCAAATCGCTAGAAAGGTCAAAATGCCACGATGCACTTTTTTCATCGCTAGAAAGGTCAAAGGTCAAAACACTAGAAAGGTCAAAGGTCAAAACCCCTGAAATGCATAGAAAACTGATTTTTTTGGCACAGCCAATAAAAAAATTGGGGGTTCAAAAAACCCCACAGTACCCCTGAAATGCATAGAAAACTGCTTTTTTTTGGCACAGCCAATAAAAAAATTGGGGGTTCAAAAAACCCCACAGTACCCCTGAAATGCATAGAAAACTGCTTTTTTTTGGCACAGCCAATACAAAAATTGGGGGTTCAAAAAACCCCACAGTACCCCTGAAATGCATAGAAAACTGCTTTTTTTTTTGGCACAGCCAATAAAAAAATTGGGGGTTAAAAAAATCCCACAGTACCCCTGAAATGCATAGAAAACTGCTTTTATTTGGCGCAGCCAATACAAAAATTGGGGGTTCAAAAAACCCCACAGTACCCCTGAAATGCATAGAAAACTGCTTTTTTTTTGGCACAGCCAATAAAAAAATTGGGGGTTCAAAAAACCCCACAGTACCCCTGAAATGCATAGAAAACAGCTTTTTTTTTGCACAGCCAATAAAAAAATTGGGGGTTCAAAAAACCCCACAGTACCCCTGAAATGCATAGAAAACTGCTTTTTTTTGGCACAGCCAATAAAAAAATTGGGGGTTCAAAAAACCCCACAGTACCCCTGAAATGCATAGAAAACTGCTTTTTTTTGGCACAGCCAATACAAAAATTGGGGGTTCAAAAAACCCCACAGTACCCCTGAAATGCATAGAAAACTGCTTTTTTTTGGCACAGCCAATAAAAAAATTGGGGGTTCAAAAAACCCCACAGTACCCCTGAAATGCATAGAAAACTGCTTTTTTTTTGGCACAGCCAATACAAAAATTGGGGGTTCAAAAAACCCCACAGTACCCCTGAAATGCATAGAAAACTGCTTTTTTTTGGCACAGCCAATAAAAAAATTGGGGGTTCAAAAAACCCCACAGTACCCCTGAAATGCATAGAAAACTGCTTTTTTTGGCACAGCCAATAAAAAAATTGGGGGTTCAAAAAACCCCACAGTACCCCTGAAATGCATAGAAAACTGCTTTTTCTTTGGCACAGCCAATACAAAAATTGGGGGTTCAAAAAACCCCACAGTACCCCTGAAATGCATAGAAAACTGCTTTTTTTTGGCACAGCCAATAAAAAAATTGGGGGTTCAAAAAACCCCACAGTACCCCTGAAATGCATAGAAAACTGCTTTTTTTGGCCAAAACGCTAGAAAGGCCAAAGGTCAAAAGGTCAAAGGTCAAAGGTCAAAGGTCAAAAGGTCAAAGGTCAAATCGCTAGAAAGGTCAAATATCAAAACGTCAAAGGTCAAAACGCTAGAAAGGTCAAAGGTCAAAGGTCAAATCGCTAGAAAGGTCAAAATGCCACGATGCACTTTTTTCATCGCTAGAAAGGTCAAAGGTCAAAACACTAGAAAGGTCAAAGGTCAAAACCCCTGAAATGCATAGAAAACTGCTTTTTTTGGCACAGCCAATAAAAAAATTGGGGGTTCAAAAAACCCCACAGTACCCCTGAAATGCATAGAAAACTGCTTTTTTTTGGCACAGCCAATAAAAAAATTGGGGGTTCAAAAAACCCCACAGTACCCCTGAAATGCATAGAAAACTGCTTTTTTTTGGCACAGCCAATACAAAAATTGGGGGTTCAAAAATCCCCACAGTACCCCTGAAATGCATAGAAAACTGCTTTTTTTGGCACAGCCAATAAAAAAATTGGGGGTTCAAAAAACCCCACAGTACCCCTGAAATGCATAGAAAACTGCTTTTTTTTTGGCCAAAACGCTAGAAAGGTCAAAGGTCAAAAGGTCAAAGGTCAAAAGGTCAAAGGTCAAAAGGTCAAAGGTCAAAAGGTCAAAGGTCAAATCGCTAGAAAGGTCAAATATCAAAACGTCAAAGGTCAAAACGCTAGAAAGGTCAAAGGTCAAAGGTCAAATCGCTAGAAAGGTCAAAATGCCACGATGCACTTTTTTCATCGCTAGAAAGGTCAAAGGTCAAAACACTAGAAAGGTCAAAGGTCAAAACCCCTGAAATGCATAGAAAACTGCTTTTTTTGGCACAGCCAATAAAAAAATTGGGGGTTCAAAAAACCCCACAGTACCCCTGAAATGCATAGAAAACTGCTTTTTTTGGCACAGCCAATAAAAAAATTGGGGGTTCAAAAAAACCCACAGTACCCCTGAAATGCATAGAAAACTGCTTTTTCTTTGGCACAGCCAATACAAAAATTGGGGGTTCAAAAAACCCCACAGTACCCCTGAAATGCATAGAAAACTGCTTTTTTTTGGCACAGCCAATAAAAAAATTGGGGGTTCAAAAAACCCCACAGTACCCCTGAAATGCATAGAAAACTGCTTTTTTTTGGCCAAAACGCTAGAAAGGCCAAAGGTCAAAAGGTCAAAGGTCAAAAGGTCAAAGGTCAAAAGGTCAAAGGTCAAATCGCTAGAAAGGTCAAATATCAAAACGTCAAAGGTCAAAACGCTAGAAAGGTCAAAGGTCAAAGGTCAAATCGCTAGAAAGGTCAAAATGCCACGATGCACTTTTTTCATCGCTAGAAAGGTCAAAGGTCAAAACACTAGAAAGGTCAAAGGTCAAAACCCCTGAAATGCATAGAAAACTGCTTTTTTTGGCACAGCCAATAAAAAAATTGGGGGTTCAAAAAACCCCACAGTACCCCTGAAATGCATAGAAAACTGCTTTTTTTTGGCACAGCCAATAAAAAAATTGGGGGTTCAAAAAACCCCACAGTACCCCTGAAATGCATAGAAAACTGCTTTTTTTTGGCACAGACAATAAAAAAATTGGGGGTTCAAAAAACCCCACAGTACCCCTGAAATGCATAGAAAACTGCTTTTTTTGGCCAAAACGCTAGAAAGGCCAAAGGTCAAAAGGTCAAAGGTCAAAGGTCAAAGGTCAAAAGGTCAAAGGTCAAATCGCTAGAAAGGTCAAATATCAAAACGTCAAAGGTCAAAACGCTAGAAAGGTCAAAGGTCAAAGGTCAAATCGCTAGAAAGGTCAAAATGCCACGATGCACTTTTTTCATCGCTAGAAAGGTCAAAGGTCAAAACACTAGAAAGGTCAAAGGTCAAAACCCCTGAAATGCATAGAAAACTGCTTTTTTTGGCACAGCCAATAAAAAAATTGGGGGTTCAAAAAACCCCACAGTACCCCTGAAATGCATAGAAAACTGCTTTTTTTTGGCACAGCCAATAAAAAAATTGGGGGTTCAAAAAACCCCACAGTACCCCTGAAATGCATAGAAAACTGCTTTTTTTTGGCACAGCCAATACAAAAATTGGGGGTTCAAAAAACCCCACAGTACCCCTGAAATGCATAGAAAACTGCTTTTTTTGGCACAGCCAATAAAAAAATTGGGGGTTCAAAAAACCCCACAGTACCCCTGAAATGCATAGAAAACTGCTTTTTTTTTGGCCAAAACGCTAGAAAGGTCAAAGGTCAAAAGGTCAAAGGTCAAAAGGTCAAATGTCAAAAGGTCAAAGGTCAAAAGGTCAAAGGTCAAATCGCTAGAAAGGTCAAATATCAAAACGTCAAAGGTCAAAACGCTAGAAAGGTCAAAGGTCAAAGGTCAAATCGCTAGAAAGGTCAAAATGCCACGATGCACTTTTTTCATCGCTAGAAAGGTCAAAGGTCAAAACACTAGAAAGGTCAAAGGTCAAAACCCCTGAAATGCATAGAAAACTGCTTTTTTTGGCACAGCCAATAAAAAAATTGGGGGTTCAAAAAACCCCACAGTACCCCTGAAATGCATAGAAAACCGCTTTTTTTTGGCACAGCCAATAAAAAAATTGGGGGTTCAAAAAACCCCACAGTACCCCTGAAATGCATAGAAAACTGCTTTTTTTGGCACAGCCAATAAAAAAATTGGGGGTTCAAAAAAACCCACAGTACCCCTGAAATGCATAGAAAACTGCTTTTTCTTTGGCACAGCCAATACAAAAATTGGGGGTTCAAAAAACCCCACAGTACCCCTGAAATGCATAGAAAACTGCTTTTTTTTGGCACAGCCAATAAAAAAATTGGGGGTTCAAAAAACCCCACAGTACCCCTGAAATGCATAGAAAACTGCTTTTTTTTGGCCAAAACGCTAGAAAGGCCAAAGGTCAAACAGTCAAAGGTCAAATGGTCAAAGGTCAAATCGCTAGAAAGGTCAAATATCAAAACGTCAAAGGTCAAAACGCTAGAAAGGTCAAAGGTCAAAGGTCAAATCGCTAGAAAGGTCAAAATGCCACGATGCACTTTTTTCATCGCTAGAAAGGTCAAAGGTCAAAACACTAGAAAGGTCAAAGGTCAAAACCCCTGAAATGCATAGAAAACTGCTTTTTTTGGCACAGCCAATAAAAAAATTGGGGGTTCAAAAAACCCCACAGTACCCCTGAAATGCATAGAAAACTGCTTTTTTTGGCACAGCCAATAAAAAAATTGGGGGTTCAAAAAAACCCACAGTACCCCTGAAATGCATAGAAAACTGCTTTTTCTTTGGCACAGCCAATACAAAAATTGGGGGTTCAAAAAACCCCACAGTACCCCTGAAATGCATAGAAAACTGCTTTTTTTTGGCACAGCCAATAAAAAAATTGGGGGTTCAAAAAACCCCACAGTACCCCTGAAATGCATAGAAAACTGCTTTTTTTTGGCCAAAACGCTAGAAAGGCCAAAGGTCAAAAGGTCAAAGGTCAAAAGGTCAAAGGTCAAAAGGTCAAAGGTCAAATCGCTAGAAAGGTCAAATATCAAAACGTCAAAGGTCAAAACGCTAGAAAGGTCAAAGGTCAAAGGTCAAATCGCTAGAAAGGTCAAAATGCCACGATGCACTTTTTTCATCGCTAGAAAGGTCAAAGGTCAAAACACTAGAAAGGTCAAAGGTCAAAACCCCTGAAATGCATAGAAAACTGCTTTTTTTGGCACAGCCAATAAAAAAATTGGGGGTTCAAAAAACCCCACAGTACCCCTGAAATGCATAGAAAACTGCTTTTTTTTGGCACAGCCAATAAAAAAATTGGGGGTTCAAAAAACCCCACAGTACCCCTGAAATGCATAGAAAACTGCTTTTTTTTGGCACAGCCAATAAAAAAATTGGGGGTTCAAAAAACCCCACAGTACCCCTGAAATGCATAGAAAACTGCTTTTTTTTTTGGCACAGCCAATAAAAAAATTGGGGGTTAAAAAAATCCCACAGTACCCCTGAAATGCATAGAAAACTGCTTTTATTTGGCGCAGCCAATACAAAAATTGGGGGTTCAAAAAACCCCACAGTACCCCTGAAATGCATAGAAAACTGCTTTTTTTTTGGCACAGCCAATAAAAAAATTGGGGGTTCAAAAAACCCCACAGTACCCCTGAAATGCATAGAAAACAGCTTTTTTTTTGCACAGCCAATAAAAAAATTGGGGGTTCAAAAAACCCCACAGTACCCCTGAAATGCATAGAAAACTGCTTTTTTTTGGCACAGCCAATAAAAAAATTGGGGGTTCAAAAAACCCCACAGTACCCCTGAAATGCATAGAAAACTGCTTTTTTTTGGCACAGCCAATACAAAAATTGGGGGTTCAAAAAACCCCACAGTACCCCTGAAATGCATAGAAAACTGCTTTTTTTTGGCACAGCCAATAAAAAAATTGGGGGTTCAAAAAACCCCACAGTACCCCTGAAATGCATAGAAAACTGCTTTTTTTTTGGCACAGCCAATACAAAAATTGGGGGTTCAAAAAACCCCACAGTACCCCTGAAATGCATAGAAAACTGCTTTTTTTTGGCACAGCCAATAAAAAAATTGGGGGTTCAAAAAACCCCACAGTACCCCTGAAATGCATAGAAAACTGCTTTTTTTTGGCACAGCCAATAAAAAAATTGGGGGTTCAAAAAACCCCACAGTACCCCTGAAATGCATAGAAAACTGCTTTTTCTTTGGCACAGCCAATACAAAAATTGGGGGTTCAAAAAACCCCACAGTACCCCTGAAATGCATAGAAAACTGCTTTTTTTTGGCACAGCCAATAAAAAAATTGGGGGTTCAAAAAACCCCACAGTACCCCTGAAATGCATAGAAAACTGCTTTTTTTGGCCAAAACGCTAGAAAGGCCAAAGGTCAAAAGGTCAAAGGTCAAAGGTCAAAGGTCAAAAGGTCAAAGGTCAAATCGCTAGAAAGGTCAAATATCAAAACGTCAAAGGTCAAAGCGCTAGAAAGGTCAAAGGTCAAAGGTCAAATCGCTAGAAAGGTCAAAATGCCACGATGCACTTTTTTCATCGCTAGAAAGGTCAAAGGTCAAAACACTAGAAAGGTCAAAGGTCAAAACCCCTGAAATGCATAGAAAACTGCTTTTTTTGGCACAGCCAATAAAAAAATTGGGGGTTCAAAAAACCCCACAGTACCCCTGAAATGCATAGAAAACTGCTTTTTTTTGGCACAGCCAATACAAAAATTGGGGGTTCAAAAAACCCCACAGTACCCCTGAAATGCATAGAAAACTGCTTTTTTTGGCACAGCCAATAAAAAAATTGGGGGTTCAAAAAACCCCACAGTACCCCTGAAATGCATAGAAAACTGCTTTTTTTTGGGCCAAAACGCTAGAAAGGTCAAAGGTCAAAAGGTCAAAGGTCAAAAGGTCAAAGGTCAAAAGGTCAAAGGTCAAAAGGTCAAAGGTCAAATCGCTAGAAAGGTCAAATATCAAAACGTCAAAGGTCAAAACGCTAGAAAGGTCAAAGGTCAAAGGTCAAATCGCTAGAAAGGTCAAAATGCCACGATGCACTTTTTTCATCGCTAGAAAGGTCAAAGGTCAAAACACTAGAAAGGTCAAAGGTCAAAACCCCTGAAATGCATAGAAAACTGCTTTTTTTGGCACAGCCAATAAAAAAATTGGGGGTTCAAAAAACCCCACAGTACCCCTGAAATGCATAGAAAACCGCTTTTTTTTGGCACAGCCAATAAAAAAATTGGGGGTTCAAAAAAACCCACAGTACCCCTGAAATGCATAGAAAACTGCTTTTTCTTTGGCACAGCCAATACAAAAATTGGGGGTTCAAAAAACCCCACAGTACCCCTGAAATGCATAGAAAACTGCTTTTTTTTGGCACAGCCAATAAAAAAAATGGGGGTTCAAAAAACCCCACAGTACCCCTGAAATGCATAGAAAACTGCTTTTTTTTGGCCAAAACGCTAGAAAGGCCAAAGGTCAAAAGGTCAAAGGTCAAAAGGTCAAAGGTCAAAAGGTCAAAGGTCAAATCGCTAGAAAGGTCAAATATCAAAACGTCAAAGGTCAAAACGCTAGAAAGGTCAAAGGTCAAAGGTCAAATCGCTAGAAAGGTCAAAATGCCACGATGCACTTTTTTCATCGCTAGAAAGGTCAAAGGTCAAAACACTAGAAAGGTCAAAGGTCAAAACCCCTGAAATGCATAGAAAACTGCTTTTTTTGGCACAGCCAATAAAAAAATTGGGGGTTCAAAAAACCCCACAGTACCCCTGAAATGCATAGAAAACTGCTTTTTTTTGGCACAGCCAATAAAAAAATTGGGGGTTCAAAAAACCCCACAGTACCCCTGAAATGCATAGAAAACTGCTTTTTTTTGGCACAGCCAATAAAAAAATTGGGGGTTCAAAAAACCCCACAGTACCCCTGAAATGCATAGAAAACTGCTTTTTTTTTTGGCACAGCCAATAAAAAAATTGGGGGTTAAAAAAATCCCACAGTACCCCTGAAATGCATAGAAAACTGCTTTTATTTGGCACAGCCAATAAAAAAATTGGGGGTTCAAAAAACCCCACAGTACCCCTGAAATGCATAGAAAACTGCTTTTTTTTTGCACAGCCAATAAAAAAATTGGGGGTTCAAAAAACCCCACAGTACCCCTGAAATGCATAGAAAACTGCTTTTTTTTGGCACAGCCAATAAAAAAATTGGGGGTTCAAAAAACCCCACAGTACCCCTGAAATGCATAGAAAACTGCTTTTTTTTGGCCAAAACGCTAGAAAGGTCAAAAGGTCAAAGGTCAAAAGGTCAAAGGTCAAAAGGTCAAAGGTCAAAAGGTCAAAGGTCAAATCGCTAGATAGGTCAAATATCAAAACGTCAAAGGTCAAAACGCTATAAAGGTCAAAGGTCAAAGGTCAAATCGCTAGAAAGGTCAAAATGCCACGATGCACTTTTTTCATCGCTAGAAAGGTCAAAGGTCAAAACACTAGAAAGGTCAAAGGTCAAAACCCCTGAAATGCATAGAAAACTGCTTTTTTTGGCACAGCCAATAAAAAAATTGGGGGTTCAAAAAACCCCACAGTACCCCTGAAATGCATAGAAAACTGCTTTTTTTTGGCACAGCCAATAAAAAAATTGGGGGTTCAAAAAACCCCACAGTACCCCTGAAATGCATAGAAAACTGCTTTTTTTTGGCACAGCCAATAAAAAAATTGGGGGTTCAAAAAACCCCACAGTACCCCTGAAATGCATAGAAAACTGCTTTTTTTTTGGCACAGCCAATAAAAAAATTGGGGGTTCAAAAAATCCCACAGTACCCCTGAAATGCATAGAAAACTGCTTTTATTTGGCACAGCCAATAAAAAAATTGGGGGTTCAAAAAACCCCACAGTACCCCTGAAATGCATAGAAAACTGCTTTTTTTTTGGCACAGCCAATAAAAAAATTGGGGGTTCAAAAAACCCCACAGTACCCCTGAAATTGCATAGAAAACTGCTTTTTTTTTGCACAGCCAATAAAAAAATTGGGGGTTCAAAAAACCCCACAGTACCCCTGAAATGCATAGAAAACTGCTTTTTTTTGGCACAGCCAATAAAAAAATTGGGGGTTCAAAAAACCCCACAGTACCCCTGAAATGCATAGAAAACTGCTTTTTTTGGCACGGCCAATACAAAAATTGGGGGTTCAAAAAACCCCACAGTACCCCTGAAATGCATAGAAAACTGCTTTTTTTTGGCACAGCCAATAAAAAAATTGGGGGTTCAAAAAACCCCACAGTACCCCTGAAATGCATAGAAAACTGCTTTTTTTTGGCACAGCCAATACAAAAATTGGGGATTCAAAAAACCCCACAGTACCCCTGAAATGCATAGAAAACTGCTTTTTTTTTGCACAGCCAATACAAAAATTGGGGGTTCAAAAAACCCCACAGTACCCCTGAAATGCATAGAAAACTGCTATTTTTTGGCACAGCCAATAAAAAAATTGGGGGTTCAAAAAACCCCACAGTACCCCTGAAATGCATAGAAAACTGCTTTTTTTTTTGGCACAGCCAATAAAAAAATTGGGGGTTCAAAAAACCCCACAGTACCCCTGAAATGCATAGAAAACTGCTTTTTTTTGGCACAGCCAATAAAAAAATTGGGGGTTCAAAAAACCCCACAGTACCCCTGAAATGCATAGAAAACTGCTTTTTTTTGGCACAGCCAATAAAAAAATTGGGGGTTAAAAAAACCCCACAGTACCCCTGAAATGCATAGAAAACTGCTTTTTTTTGGCACAGCCAATACAAAAATTGGGGGTTCAAAAAACCCCACAGTACCCCTGAAATGCATAGAAAACTGCTTTTTTTTGGCACAGCCAATAAAAAAATTGGGGGTTCAAAAAACCCCACAGTACCCCTGAAATGCATAGAAAACTGCTTTTTTTTGGCACAGCCAATACAAAAATTGGGGGTTCAAAAAACCCCACAGTACCCCTGAAATGCATAGAAAACTGCTTTTTTTTGGCACAGCCAATACAAAAATTGGGGGTTCAAAAAACCCCACAGTACCCCTGAAATGCATAGAAAACTGCTTTTTTTTGGCACAGCCAATACAAAAATTGGGGGTTCAAAAAACCCCACAGTACCCCTGAAATGCATAGAAAACTGCTTTTTTTTTGCACAGCCAATAAAAAAATTGGGGGTTCAAAAAACCCCACAGTACCCCTGAAATGCATAGAAAACTGCTTTTTTTGGCCAAAACGCTAGAAAGGTCAAAGGTCAAAAGGTCAAAGGTCAAAAGGTCAAAGGTCAAAAGGTCAAAGGTCAAATCGCCAGAAAGGTCAAATATCAAAACGTCAAAGGTCAAAACGCTAGAAAGGTCAAAGGTCAAAGGTCAAATCGCTAGAAAGGTCAAAATGCCACGATGCACTTTTTTCATCGCTAGAAAGGTCAAAGGTCAAAACACTAGAAAGGTCAAAGGTCAAAACCCCTGAAATGCATAGAAAACTGCTTTTTTTGGCACAGCCAATAAAAAAATTGGGGGTTCAAAAAACCCCACAGTACCCCTGAAATGCATAGAAAACTGCTTTTTTTTGGCACAGCCAATAAAAAAATTGGGGGTTCAAAAAACCCCACAGTACCCCTGCAATGCATAGAAAACTGCTTTTTTTTTGGCACAGCCAATAAAAAAATTGGGGGTTCAAAAAACCCCACAGTACCCCTGAAATGCATAGAAAACTGCTTTTTTTTTGGCACAGCCAATAAAAAAATTGGGGGTTCAAAAAACCCCACAGTACCCCTGAAATGCATAGAAAACTGCTTTTTTTTGGCACAGCCAATAAAAAAATTGGGGGTTCAAAAAACCCCACAGTACCCCTGAAATGCATAGAAAACTGCTTTTTTTTGGCACAGCCAATAAAAAAATTGGGGGTTCAAAAAACCCCACAGTACCCCTGAAATGCATAGAAAACTGCTTTTTTTTTGGCACAGCCAATAAAAAAATTGGGGGTTCAAAAAACCCCACAGTACCCCTGAAATGCATAGAAAACTGCTTTTTTTTGGCACAGCCAATAAAAAAATTGGGGGTTCAAAAAACCCCACAGTACCCCTGAAATGCATAGAAAACTGCTTTTTTTTTGGCATAGCCAATAAAAAAATTGGGGGTTCAAAAAACCCCACAGTACCCCTGAAATGCATAGAAAACTGCTTTTTTTTGGCACAGCCAATACAAAAATTGGGGATTCAAAAAACCCCACAGTACCCCTGAAATGCATAGAAAACTGCTTTTTTTTTGCACAGCCAATACAAAAATTGGGGGTTCAAAAAAACCCACAGTACCCCTGAAATGCATAGAAAACTGCTATTTTTTGGCACAGCCAATAAAAAAATTGGGGGTTCAAAAAACCCCACAGTACCCCTGAAATGCATAGAAAACTGCTTTTTTTGGCACAGCCAATAAAAAAATTGGGGGTTCAAAAAACCCCACAGTACCCCTGAAATGCATAGAAAACTGCTTTTTTTTGGCACAGCCAATAAAAAAATTGGGGGTTCAAAAAACCCCACAGTACCCCTGAAATGCATAGAAAACTGCTTTTTTTTGGCACAGCCAATAAAAAAATTGGGGGTTCAAAAAACCCCACAGTACCCCTGAAATGCATAGAAAACTGCTTTTTTTTGGCACAGCCAATAAAAAAATTGGGGGTTCAAAAAACCCCACAGTACCCCTGAAATGCATAGAAAACTGCTTTTTTTTTGGCATAGCCAATAAAAAAATTGGGGGTTCAAAAAACCCCACAGTACCCCTGAAATGCATAGAAAACTGCTTTTTTTTGGCACAGCCAATACAAAAATTGGGGATTCAAAAAACCCCACAGTACCCCTGAAATGCATAGAAAACTGCTTTTTTTTTGCACAGCCAATACAAAAATTGGGGGTTCAAAAAATCCCACAGTACCCCTGAAATGCATAGAAAACTGCTATTTTTTGGCACAGCCAATAAAAAAATTGGGGGTTCAAAAAACCCCACAGTACCCCTGAAATGCATAGAAAACTGCTTTTTTTTTTGGCACAGCCAATAAAAAAATTGGGGGTTCAAAAAACCCCACAGTACCCCTGAAATGCATAGAAAACTGCTTTTTTTTGGCACAGCCAATAAAAAAATTGGGGGTTCAAAAAACCCCACAGTACCCCTGAAATGCATAGAAAACTGCTTTTTTTTGGCACAGCCAATAAAAAAATTGGGGGTTAAAAAAAACCCACAGTACCCCTGAAATGCATAGAAAACTGCTTTTTTTTGGCACAGCCAATACAAAAATTGGGGGTTCAAAAAACCCCACAGTACCCCTGAAATGCATAGAAAACTGCTTTTTTTTGGCACAGCCAATACAAAAATTGGGGGTTCAAAAAACCCCACAGTACCCCTGAAATGCATAGAAAACTGCTTTTTTTGGCACAGCCAATAAAAAAATTGGGGGTTCAAAAAACCCCACAGTACCCCTGAAATGCATAGAAAACTGCTTTTTCTTTGGCACAGCCAATACAAAAATTGGGGGTTCAAAAAAACCCCACAGTACCCCTGAAATGCATAGAAAACTGCTTTTTTTTGGCACAGCCAATACAAAAATTGGGGGTTCAAAAAACCCCACAGTACCCCTGAAATGCATAGAAAACTGCTTTTTTTTTGCACAGCCAATAAAAAAATTGGGGGTTCAAAAAACCCCACAGTACCCCTGAAATGCATAGAAAACTGCTTTTTTTGGCCAAAACGCTAGAAAGGTCAAAGGTCAAAAGGTCAAAGGTCAAAAGGTCAAAGGTCAAAAGGTCAAAGGTCAAATCGCCAGAAAGGTCAAATATCAAAACGTCAAAGGTCAAAACGCTAGAAAGGTCAAAGGTCAAAGGTCAAATCGCTAGAAAGGTCAAAATGCCACGATGCACTTTTTTCATCGCTAGAAAGGTCAAAGGTCAAAACACTAGAAAGGTCAAAGGTCAAAACCCCTGAAATGCATAGAAAACTGCTTTTTTTGGCACAGCCAATACAAAAATTGGGGGTTCAAAAAGCCCCACAGTACCCCTGAAATGCATAGAAAACTGCTTTTTTTTGGCACAGCCAATAAAAAAATTGGGGGTTCAAAAAACCCCACAGTACCCCTGAAATGCATAGAAAACTGCTTTTTTTTTGGCACAGCCAATACAAAAATTGGGGGTTCAAAAAACCCCACAGTACCCCTGAAATGCATAGAAAACTGCTTTTTTTGGCACAGCCAATAAAAAAATTGGGGGTTCAAAAAACCCCACAGTACCCCTGAAATGCATAGAAAACTGCTTTTGTTTTGGCCAAAACGCTAGAAAGGTCAAAGGTCAAAAGGTCAAAGGTCAAAAGGTCAAAGGTCAAAAGGTCAAAGGTCAAATCGCTAGAAAGGTCAAATATCAAAACGTCAAAGGTCAAAACGCTAGAAAGGTCAAAGGTCAAATCGCTAGAAAGGTCAAAATGCCACGATGCACTTTTTTCATCGCTAGAAAGGTCAAAGGTCAAAACACTAGAAAGGTCAAAGGTCAAAACCCCTGAAATGCATAGAAAACTGCTTTTTTTGGCACAGCCAATAAAAAAATTGGGGGTTCAAAAAACCCCACAGTACCCCTGAAATGCATAGAAAACCGCTTTTTTTTGGCACAGCCAATAAAAAAATTGGGGGTTCAAAAAAACCCACAGTACCCCTGAAATGCATAGAAAACTGCTTTTTCTTTGGCACAGCCAATACAAAAATTGGGGGTTCAAAAAACCCCACAGTACCCCTGAAATGCATAGAAAACTGCTTTTTTTTGGCACAGCCAATAAAAAAATTGGGGGTTCAAAAAAACCCACAGTACCCCTGAAATGCATAGAAAACTGCTTTTTCTTTGGCACAGCCAATACAAAAATTGGGGGTTCAAAAAACCCCACAGTACCCCTGAAATGCATAGAAAACTGCTTTTTTTTGGCACAGCCAATAAAAAAATTGGGGGTTCAAAAAACCCCACAGTACCCCTGAAATGCATAGAAAACTGCTTTTTTTTGGCCAAAACGCTAGAAAGGCCAAAGGTCAAAAGGTCAAAGGTCAAAAGGTCAAAGGTCAAAAGGTCAAAGGTCAAATCGCTAGAAAGGTCAAATATCAAAACGTCAAAGGTCAAAACGCTAGAAAGGTCAAAGGTCAAAGGTCAAATCGCTAGAAAGGTCAAAATGCCACGATGCACTTTTTTCATCGCTAGAAAGGTCAAAGGTCAAAACACTAGAAAGGTCAAAGGTCAAAACCCCTGAAATGCATAGAAAACTGCTTTTTTTGGCACAGCCAATAAAAAAATTGGGGGTTCAAAAAACCCCACAGTACCCCTGAAATGCATAGAAAACTGCTTTTTTTTGGCACAGCCAATAAAAAAATTGGGGGTTCAAAAAACCCCACAGTACCCCTGAAATGCATAGAAAACTGCTTTTTTTTGGCACAGCCAATAAAAAAATTGGGGGTTAAAAAAACCCCACAGTACCCCTGAAATGCATAGAAAACTGCTTTTTTTTTTGGCACAGCCAATAAAAAAATTGGGGGTTAAAAAAATCCCACAGTACCCCTGAAATGCATAGAAAACTGCTTTTATTTGGCACAGCCAATAAAAAAATTGGGGGTTCAAAAAAACCCACAGTACCCCTGAAATGCATAGAAAACTGCTTTTTTTTTGCACAGCCAATAAAAAAATTGGGGGTTCAAAAAACCCCACAGTACCCCTGAAATGCATAGAAAACTGCTTTTTTTTGGCACAGCCAATAAAAAAATTGGGGGTTCAAAAAACCCCACAGTACCCCTGAAATGCATAGAAAACTGCTTTTTTTTGGCACAGCCAATAAAAAAAAAATGGGGGGTTCAAAAAACCCCACAGTACCCCTGAAATGCATAGAAAACTGCTTTTTTTTGGCCAAAACGCTAGAAAGGTCAAAAGGTCAAAGGTCAAAAGGTCAAAGGTCAAAAGGTCAAAGGTCAAAAGGTCAAAGGTCAAATCGCTAGATAGGTCAAATATCAAAACGTCAAAGGTCAAAACGCTATAAAGGTCAAAGGTCAAAGGTCAAATCGCTAGAAAGGTCAAAATGCCACGATGCACTTTTTTCATCGCTAGAAAGGTCAAAGGTCAAAACACTAGAAAGGTCAAAGGTCAAAACCCCTGAAATGCATAGAAAACTGCTTTTTTTGGCACAGCCAATAAAAAAATTGGGGGTTCAAAAAACCCCACAGTACCCCTGAAATGCATAGAAAACTGCTTTTTTTTGGCACAGCCAATAAAAAAATTGGGGGTTCAAAAAACCCCACAGTACCCCTGAAATGCATAGAAAACTGCTTTTTTTTGGCACAGCCAATAAAAAAATTGGGGGTTCAAAAAACCCCACAGTACCCCTGAAATGCATAGAAAACTGCTTTTTTTTTGGCACAGCCAATAAAAAAATTGGGGGTTCAAAAAATCCCACAGTACCCCTGAAATGCATAGAAAACTGCTTTTATTTGGCACAGCCAATAAAAAAATTGGGGGTTCAAAAAACCCCACAGTACCCCTGAAATGCATAGAAAACTGCTTTTTTTTTGGCACAGCCAATAAAAAAATTGGGGGTTCAAAAAACCCCACAGTACCCCTGAAATTGCATAGAAAACTGCTTTTTTTTTGCACAGCCAATAAAAAAATTGGGGGTTCAAAAAACCCCACAGTACCCCTGAAATGCATAGAAAACTGCTTTTTTTTGGCACAGCCAATAAAAAAATTGGGGGTTCAAAAAACCCCACAGTACCCCTGAAATGCATAGAAAACTGCTTTTTTTGGCACGGCCAATACAAAAATTGGGGGTTCAAAAAACCCCACAGTACCCCTGAAATGCATAGAAAACTGCTTTCTTTTGGCACAGCCAATAAAAAAATTGGGGGTTCAAAAAACCCCACAGTACCCCTGAAATGCATAGAAAACTGCTTTTTTTTGGCACAGCCAATAAAAAAATTGGGGGTTCAAAAAACCCCACAGTACCCCTGAAATGCATAGAAAACTCCTTTTTTTTTGGCACAGCCAATAAAAAAAAAATTGGGGGTTCAAAAAACCCCACAGTACCCCTGAAATGCATAGAAAACTGCTTTTTTTTTGGCATAGCCAATAAAAAAATTGGGGGTTCAAAAAACCCCACAGTACCCCTGAAATGCATAGAAAACTGCTTTTTTTTGGCACAGCCAATACAAAAATTGGGGATTCAAAAAACCCCACAGTACCCCTGAAATGCATAGAAAACTGCTTTTTTTTTGCACAGCCAATACAAAAATTGGGGGTTCAAAAAACCCCACAGTACCCCTGAAATGCATAGAAAACTGCTATTTTTTGGCAGAGCCAATAAAAAAATTGGGGGTTCAAAAAACCCCACAGTACCCCTGAAATGCATAGAAAACTGCTTTTTTTTTGGCACAGCCAATAAAAAAATTGGGGGTTCAAAAAACCCCACAGTACCCCTGAAATGCATAGAAAACTGCTTTTTTTTGGCACAGCCAATAAAAAAATTGGGGGTTCAAAAAACCCCACAGTACCCCTGAAATGCATAGAAAACTGCTTTTTTTTGGCACAGCCAATAAAAAAATTGGGGGTTAAAAAAACCCCACAGTACCCCTGAAATGCATAGAAAACTGCTTTTTTTTGGCACAGCCAATACAAAAATTGGGGGTTCAAAAAACCCCACAGTACCCCTGAAATGCATAGAAAACTGCTTTTTTTTGGCACAGCCAATAAAAAAATTGGGGGTTCAAAAAACCCCACAGTACCCCTGAAATGCATAGAAAACTGCTTTTTTTTGGCACAGCCAATACAAAAATTGGGGGTTCAAAAAACCCCACAGTACCCCTGAAATGCATAGAAAACTGCTTTTTTTTGGCACAGCCAATAAAAAAATTGGGGGTTCAAAAAACCCCACAGTACCCCTGAAATGCATAGAAAACTGCTTTTTTTGGCACAGCCAATAAAAAAATTGGGGGTTCAAAAAACCCCACAGTACCCCTGAAATGCATAGAAAACTGCTTTTTCTTTGGCACAGCCAATACAAAAATTGGGGGTTCAAAAAACCCCACAGTACCCCTGAAATGCATAGAAAACTGCTTTTTTTTGGCACAGCCAATAAAAAAATTGGGGGTTCAAAAAACCCCACAGTACCCCTGAAATGCATAGAAAACTGCTTTTTTTTGGCACAGCCAATACAAAAATTGGGGGTTCAAAAAACCCCACAGTACCCCTGAAATGCATAGAAAACTGCTTTTTTTTGGCACAGCCAATACAAAAATTGGGGGTTCAAAAAACCCCACAGTACCCCTGAAATGCATAGAAAACTGCTTTTTTTTTTGCACAGCCAATAAAAAAATTGGGGGTTCAAAAAACCCCACAGTACCCCTGAAATGCATAGAAAACTGCTTTTTTTGGCCAAAACGCTAGAAAGGTCAAAGGTCAAAAGGTCAAAGGTCAAAAGGTCAAAGGTCAAAAGGTCAAAGGTCAAATCGCCAGAAAGGTCAAATATCAAAACGTCAAAGGTCAAAACGCTAGAAAGGTCAAAGGTCAAAGGTCAAATCGCTAGAAAGGTCAAAATGCCACGATGCACTTTTTTCATCGCTAGAAAGGTCAAAGGTCAAAACACTAGAAAGGTCAAAGGTCAAAACCCCTGAAATGCATAGAAAACTGCTTTTTTTGGCACAGCCAATAAAAAAATTGGGGGTTCAAAAAACCCCACAGTACCCCTGAAATGCATAGAAAACTGCTTTTTTTTGGCACAGCCAATAAAAAAATTGGGGGTTCAAAAAACCCCACAGTACCCCTGCAATGCATAGAAAACTGCTTTTTTTTTGGCACAGCCAATAAAAAAATTGGGGGTTCAAAAAACCCCACAGTACCCCTGAAATGCATAGAAAACTGCTTTTTTTTTGGCACAGCCAATAAAAAAATTGGGGGTTCAAAAAACCCCACAGTACCCCTGAAATGCATAGAAAACTGCTTTTTTTTGGCACAGCCAATAAAAAAATTGGGGGTTCAAAAAACCCCACAGTACCCCTGAAATGCATAGAAAACTGCTTTTTTTTGGCACAGCCAATAAAAAAATTGGGGGTTCAAAAAACCCCACAGTACCCCTGAAATGCATAGAAAACTGCTTTTTTTTTGGCACAGCCAATAAAAAAATTGGGGGTTCAAAAAACCCCACAGTACCCCTGAAATGCATAGAAAACTGCTTTTTTTTGGCACAGCCAATAAAAAAATTGGGGGTTCAAAAAACCCCACAGTACCCCTGAAATGCATAGAAAACTGCTTTTTTTTTGGCATAGCCAATAAAAAAATTGGGGGTTCAAAAAACCCCACAGTACCCCTGAAATGCATAGAAAACTGCTTTTTTTTGGCACAGCCAATACAAAAATTGGGGATTCAAAAAACCCCACAGTACCCCTGAAATGCATAGAAAACTGCTTTTTTTTTGCACAGCCAATACAAAAATTGGGGGTTCAAAAAACCCCACAGTACCCCTGAAATGCATAGAAAACTGCTATTTTTTGGCACAGCCAATAAAAAAATTGGGGGTTCAAAAAACCCCACAGTACCCCTGAAATGCATAGAAAACTGCTTTTTTTGGCACAGCCAATAAAAAAATTGGGGGTTCAAAAAACCCCACAGTACCCCTGAAATGCATAGAAAACTGCTTTTTTTTGGCACAGCAAATAAAAAAATTGGGGGTTCAAAAAACCCCACAGTACCCCTGAAATGCATAGAAAACTGCTTTTTTTTGGCACAGCCAATAAAAAAATTGGGGGTTCAAAAAACCCCACAGTACCCCTGAAATGCATAGAAAACTGCTTTTTTTTGGCACAGCCAATAAAAAAATTGGGGGTTCAAAAAACCCCACAGTACCCCTGAAATGCATAGAAAACTGCTTTTTTTTTGGCATAGCCAATAAAAAAATTGGGGGTTCAAAAAACCCCACAGTACCCCTGAAATGCATAGAAAACTGCTTTTTTTTGGCACAGCCAATACAAAAATTGGGGATTCAAAAAACCCCACAGTACCCCTGAAATGCATAGAAAACTGCTTTTTTTTTGCACAGCCAATACAAAAATTGGGGGTTCAAAAAATCCCACAGTACCCCTGAAATGCATAGAAAACTGCTATTTTTTGGCACAGCCAATAAAAAAATTGGGGGTTCAAAAAACCCCACAGTACCCCTGAAATGCATAGAAAACTGCTTTTTTTTTTGGCACAGCCAATAAAAAAATTGGGGGTTCAAAAAACCCCACAGTACCCCTGAAATGCATAGAAAACTGCTTTTTTTTGGCACAGCCAATAAAAAAATTGGGCGTTCAAAAAACCCCACAGTACCCCTGAAATGCATAGAAAACTGCTTTTTTTTGGCACAGCCAATAAAATAATTGGGGGATAAAAAAAACCCACAGTACCCCTGAAATGCATAGAAAACTGCTTTTTTTTGGCACAGCCAATACAAAAATTGGGGGTTCAAAAAACCCCACAGTACCCCTGAAATGCATAGAAAACTGCTTTTTTTTGGCACAGCCAATACAAAAATTGGGGGTTCAAAAAACCCCACAGTACCCCTGAAATGCATAGAAAACTGCTTTTTTTGGCACAGCCAATAAAAAAATTGGGGGTTCAAAAAACCCCACAGTACCCCTGAAATGCATAGAAAACTGCTTTTTCTTTGGCACAGCCAATACAAAAATTGGGGGTTCAAAAAAACCCCACAGTACCCCTGAAATGCATAGAAAACTGCTTTTTTTTGGCACAGCCAATAAAAAAATTGGGGGTTCAAAAAACCCCACAGTACCCCTGAAATGCATAGAAAACTGCTTTTTTTTGGCACAGCCAATACAAAAATTGGGGGTTCAAAAAACCCCACAGTACCCCTGAAATGCATAGAAAACTGCTTTTTTTTGGCACAGCCAATACAAAAATTGGGGGTTCAAAAAACCCCACAGTACCCCTGAAATGCATAGAAAACTGCTTTTTTTTTGCACAGCCAATAAAAAAATTGGGGGTTCAAAAAACCCCACAGTACCCCTGAAATGCATAGAAAACTGCTTTTTTTGGCCAAAACGCTAGAAAGGTCAAAGGTCAAAAGGTCAAAGGTCAAAAGGTCAAAGGTCAAAAGGTCAAAGGTCAAATCGCCAGAAAGGTCAAATATCAAAACGTCAAAGGTCAAAACGCTAGAAAGGTCAAAGGTCAAAGGTCAAATCGCTAGAAAGGTCAAAATGCCACGATGCACTTTTTTCATCGCTAGAAAGGTCAAAGGTCAAAACACTAGAAAGGTCAAAGGTCAAAACCCCTGAAATGCATAGAAAACTGCTTTTTTTGGCACAGCCAATAAAAAAATTGGGGGTTCAAAAAACCCCACAGTACCCCTGAAATGCATAGAAAACTGCTTTTTTTTGGCACAGCCAATAAAAAAATTGGGGGTTCAAAAAACCCCACAGTACCCCTGAAATGCATAGAAAACTGCTTTTTTTTGGCACAGCCAATACAAAAATTGGGGGTTCAAAAAACCCCACAGTACCCCTGAAATGCATAGAAAACTGCTTTTTTTTTGGCACAGCCAATAAAAAAATTGGGGGTTCAAAAAATCCCACAGTACCCCTGAAATGCATAGAAAACTGCTTTTATTTGGCACAGCCAATAAAAAAATTGGGGGTTCAAAAAACCCCACAGTACCCCTGAAATGCATAGAAAACTGCTTTTTTTTGGCACAGCCAATAAAAAAATTGGGGGTTCAAAAAACCCCACAGTACCCCTGAAATGCATAGAAAACTGCTTTTTTTTTTTGGCACAGCCAATAAAAAAATTGGGGGTTCAAAAAACCCCACAGTACCCCTGAAATGCATAGAAAACTGTTTTTTTTTGCACAGCCAATACAAAAATTGGGGGTTCAAAAAACCCCACAGTACCCCTGAAATGCATAGAAAACTGCTTTTTTTTGGCACAGCCAATACAAAAATTGGGGGTTCAAAAAAACCCACAGTACCCCTGAAATGCATAGAAAACTGCTTTTTTTTTGGCACAGCCAATAAAAAAAATTGGGGGTTCAAAAAACCCCACAGTACCCCTGAAATGCATAGAAAACTTTTTTTGGCACAGCCAATAAAAAAATTGGGGGTTAAAAAAACCCCACAGTACCCCTGAAATGCATAGAAAACTGCTTTTTTTTTTGGCACAGCCAATAAAAAAATTGGGGGTTCAAAAAACCCCACAGTACCCCTGAAATGCATAGAAAACTGCTTTTTTTTGGCACAGCCAATAAAAAAATTGGGGGTTCAAAAAACCCCACAGTACCCCTGAAATGCATAGAAAACTGCTTTTTTTTGGCACAGCCAATAAAAAAATTGGGGGTTCAAAAAACCCCACAGTACCCCTGAAATGCATAGAAAACTGCTTTTTTTCAATAAAAAAATTGGGGGTTCAAAAAACCCCACAGTACCCCTGAAATGCATAGAAAACTGCTTTTTTTTGGCACAGCCAATAAAAAAATTGGGGGTTCAAAAAACCCCACAGTACCCCTGAAATGCATAGAAAACTGCTTTTTTTTTTGGCACAGCCAATAAAAAAATTGGGGGTTCAAAAAACCCCACAGTACCCCTGAAATGCATAGAAAACTGCTTTTTTTTGGCACAGCCAATAAAAAAATTGGGGGTTCAAAAAACCCCACAGTACCCCTGAAATGCATAGAAAACTGCTTTTTTTTGGCACAGCCAATAAAAAAATTGGCCGTTCAAAAAACCCCACAGTACCCCTGAAATGCATAGAAAACTGCTTTTTTTTTTGGCACAGCCAATAAAAAAATTGGGGGTTCAAAAAACCCCACAGTACCCCTGAAATGCATAGAAAACTGCTTTTTTTTGGCACAGCCAATAAAAAAATTGGGGGTTCAAAAAACCCCACAGTACCCCTGAAATGCATAGAAAACTGCTTTTTTTTGGCACAGCCAATAAAAAAATTGGGGGTTCAAAAAACCCCACAGTACCCCTGAAATGCATAGAAAACTGCTTTTTTTTGGCACAGCCAATAAAAAAATTGGGGGTTCAAAAAACCCCACAGTACCCCTGAAATGCATAGAAAACTGCTTTTTTTTGGCACAGCCAATAAAAAAATTGGGGGTTAAAAAAAACCCACAGTACCCCTGAAATGCATAGAAAACTGCTTTTTTTTGGCACAGCCAATACAAAAATTGGGGGTTCAAAAAACCCCACAGTACCCCTGAAATGCATAGAAAACTGCTTTTTTTGGCACAGCCAATAAAAAAATTGGGGGTTCAAAAAACCCCACAGTACCCCTGAAATGCATAGAAAACTGCTTTTTCTTTGGCACAGCCAATACAAAAATTGGGGGTTCAAAAAACCCCACAGTACCCCTGAAATGCATAGAAAACTGCTTTTTTTTGGCACAGCCAATAAAAAAATTGGGGGTTCAAAAAACCCCACAGTACCCCTGAAATGCATAGAAAACTGCTTTTTTTGGCCAAAACGCTAGAAAGGCCAAAGGTCAAAAGGTCAAAGGTCAAAGGTCAAAGGTCAAAAGGTCAAATGTCAAATCGCTAGAAAGGTCAAATATCAAAACGTCAAAGGTCAAAACGCTAGAAAGGTCAAAGGTCAAAGGTCAAATCGCTAGAAAGGTCAAAATGCCACGATGCACTTTTTTCATCGCTAGAAAGGTCAAAGGTCAAAACACTAGAAAGGTCAAAGGTCAAAACCCCTGAAATGCATAGAAAACTGCTTTTTTTGGCACAGCCAATAAAAAAATTGGGGGTTCAAAAAACCCCACAGTACCCCTGAAATGCATAGAAAACTGCTTTTTTTGGGCACAGCCAATAAAAAAATTGGGGGTTCAAAAAACCCCACAGTACCCCTGAAATGCATAGAAAACTGCTTTTTTTTGGCACAGCCAATACAAAAATTGGGGGTTCAAAAAACCCCACAGTACCCCTGAAATGCATAGAAAACTGCTTTTTTTTGGCACAGCCAATAAAAAAATTGGGGGTTCAAAAAACCCCACAGTACCCCTGAAATGCATAGAAAACTGCTTTTTTTTTGGCCAAAACGCTAGAAAGGTCAAAGGTCAAAAGGTCAAAGGTCAAAAGGTCAAATGTCAAAAGGTCAAAGGTCAAAAGGTCAAAGGTCAAATCGCTAGAAAGGTCAAATATCAAAACGTCAAAGGTCAAAACGCTAGAAAGGTCAAAGGTCAAAGGTCAAATCGCTAGAAAGGTCAAAATGCCACGATGCACTTTTTTCATCGCTAGAAAGGTCAAAGGTCAAAACACTAGAAAGGTCAAAGGTCAAAACCCCTGAAATGCATAGAAAACTGCTTTTTTTGGCACAGCCAATAAAAAAATTGGGGGTTCAAAAAACCCCACAGTACCCCTGAAATGCATAGAAAACCGCTTTTTTTTGGCACAGCCAATAAAAAAAATTGGGGGTTCAAAAAACCCCACAGTACCCCTGAAATGCATAGAAAACTGCTTTTTTTGGCACAGCCAATAAAAAAATTGGGGGTTCAAAAAAACCCACAGTACCCCTGAAATGCATAGAAAACTGCTTTTTCTTTGGCACAGCCAATACAAAAATTGGGGGTTCAAAAAACCCCACAGTACCCCTGAAATGCATAGAAAACTGCTTTTTTTTGGCATAGCCAATAAAAAAATTGGGGGTTCAAAAAACCCCACAGTACCCCTGAAATGCATAGAAAACTGCTTTTTTTTGGCCAAAACGCTAGAAAGGCCAAAGGTCAAAAGGTCAAAGGTCAAAAGGTCAAAAGGTCAAAGGTCAAATCGCTAGAAAGGTCAAATATCAAAACGTCAAAGGTCAAAACGCTAGAAAGGTCAAAGGTCAAAGGTCAAAAGGTCAAAGGTCAAATCGCTAGAAAGGTCAAATATCAAAATGTCAAAGGTCAAAACGCTAGAAAGGTCAAAGGTCAAAGGTCAAATCGCTAGAAAGGTCAAAATGCCACGATGCACTTTTTTCATCGCTAGAAAGGTCAAAGGTCAAAACACTAGAAAGGTCAAAGGTCAAAACCCCTGAAATGCATAGAAAACTGCTTTTTTTGGCACAGCCAATAAAAAAATTGGGGGTTCAAAAAACCCCACAGTACCCCTGAAATGCATAGAAAACCGCTTTTTTTTGGCACAGCCAATAAAAAAATTGGGGGTTCAAAAAACCCCACAGTACCCCTGAAATGCATAGAAAACTGCTTTTTTTGGCACAGCCAATAAAAAAATTGGGGGTTCAAAAAAACCCACAGTACCCCTGAAATGCATAGAAAACTGCTTTTTCTTTGGCACAGCCAATACAAAAATTGGGGGTTCAAAAAACCCCACAGTACCCCTGAAATGCATAGAAAACTGCTTTTTTTTGGCACAGCCAATAAAAAAATTGGGGGTTCAAAAAACCCCACAGTACCCCTGAAATGCATAGAAAACTGCTTTTTTTTGGCCAAAACGCTAGAAAGGCCAAAGGTCAAAAGGTCAAAGGTCAAAAGGTCAAAGGTCAAAAGGTCAAAGGTCAAATCGCTAGAAAGGTCAAATATCAAAACGTCAAAGGTCAAAACGCTAGAAAGGTCAAAGGTCAAAGGTCAAATCGCTAGAAAGGTCAAAATGCCACGATGCACTTTTTTCATCGCTAGAAAGGTCAAAGGTCAAAACACTAGAAAGGTCAAAGGTCAAAACCCCTGAAATGCATAGAAAACTGCTTTTTTTGGCACAGCCAATAAAAAAATTGGGGGTTCAAAAAACCCCACAGTACCCCTGAAATGCATAGAAAACTCCTTTTTTTTTGGCACAGCCAATAAAAAAAAAATTGGGGGTTCAAAAAACCCCACAGTACCCCTGAAATGCATAGAAAACTGCTTTTTTTTGGCATAGCCAATAAAAAAATTGGGGGTTCAAAAAACCCCACAGTACCCCTGAAATGCATAGAAAACTGCTTTTTTTTGGCACAGCCAATACAAAAATTGGGGATTCAAAAAACCCCACAGTACCCCTGAAATGCATAGAAAACTGCTTTTTTTTTGCACAGCCAATACAAAAATTGGGGGTTCAAAAAACCCCACAGTACCCCTGAAATGCATAGAAAACTGCTATTTTTTGGCACAGCCAATAAAAAAATTGGGGGTTCAAAAAACCCCACAGTACCCCTGAAATGCATAGAAAACTGCTTTTTTTTTTGGCACAGCCAATAAAAAAATTGGGGGTTCAAAAAACCCCACAGTACCCCTGAAATGCATAGAAAACTGCTTTTTTTTTGGCACAGCCAATAAAAAAATTGGGGGTTCAAAAAACCCCACAGTACCCCTGAAATGCATAGAAAACTGCTTTTTTTTGGCACAGCCAATAAAAAAATTGGGGGTTAAAAAAACCCCACAGTACCCCTGAAATGCATAGAAAACTGCTTTTTTTTGGCACAGCCAATACAAAAATTGGGGGTTCAAAAAACCCCACAGTACCCCTGAAATGCATAGAAAACTGCTTTTTTTTGGCACAGCCAATAAAAAAATTGGGGGTTCAAAAAACCCCACAGTACCCCTGAAATGCATAGAAAACTGCTTTTTTTTGGCACAGCCAATACAAAAATTGGGGGTTCAAAAAACCCCACAGTACCCCTGAAATGCATAGAAAACTGCTTTTTTTTGGCACAGCCAATAAAAAAATTGGGGGTTCAAAAAACCCCACAGTACCCCTGAAATGCATAGAAAACTGCTTTTTTTGGCACAGCCAATAAAAAAATTGGGGGTTCAAAAAACCCCACAGTACCCCTGAAATGCATAGAAAACTGCTTTTTCTTTGGCACAGCCAATACAAAAATTGGGGGTTCAAAAAACCCCACAGTACCCCTGAAATGCATAGAAAACTGCTTTTTTTTGGCACAGCCAATAAAAAATTTGGGGTTCAAAAAACCCCACAGTACCCCTGAAATGCATAGAAAACTGCTTTTTTTTGGCACAGCCAATACAAAAATTGGGGGTTCAAAAAACCCCACAGTACCCCTGAAATGCATAGAAAACTGCTTTTTTTTGGCACAGCCAATACAAAAATTGGGGGTTCAAAAAACCCCACAGTACCCCTGAAATGCATAGAAAACTGCTTTTTTTTTGCACAGCCAATAAAAAAATTGGGGGTTCAAAAAACCCCACAGTACCCCTGAAATGCATAGAAAACTGCTTTTTTTGGCCAAAACGCTAGAAAGGTCAAAGGTCAAAAGGTCAAAGGTCAAAAGGTCAAAGGTCAAAAGGTCAAAGGTCAAATCGCCAGAAAGGTCAAATATCAAAACGTCAAAGGTCAAAACGCTAGAAAGGTCAAAGGTCAAAGGTCAAATCGCTAGAAAGGTCAAAATGCCACGATGCACTTTTTTCATCGCTAGAAAGGTCAAAGGTCAAAACACTAGAAAGGTCAAAGGTCAAAACCCCTGAAATGCATAGAAAACTGCTTTTTTTGGCACAGCCAATAAAAAAATTGGGGGTTCAAAAAACCCCACAGTACCCCTGAAATGCATAGAAAACTGCTTTTTTTTGGCACAGCCAATAAAAAAATTGGGGGTTCAAAAAACCCCACAGTACCCCTGCAATGCATAGAAAACTGCTTTTTTTTTGGCACAGCCAATAAAAAAATTGGGGGTTCAAAAAACCCCACAGTACCCCTGAAATGCATAGAAAACTGCTTTTTTTTTGGCACAGCCAATAAAAAAATTGGGGGTTCAAAAAACCCCACAGTACCCCTGAAATGCATAGAAAACTGCTTTTTTTTGGCACAGCCAATAAAAAAATTGGGGGTTCAAAAAACCCCACAGTACCCCTGAAATGCATAGAAAACTGCTTTTTTTTGGCACAGCCAATAAAAAAATTGGGGGTTCAAAAAACCCCACAGTACCCCTGAAATGCATAGAAAACTGCTTTTTTTTTGGCACAGCCAATAAAAAAATTGGGGGTTCAAAAAACCCCACAGTACCCCTGAAATGCATAGAAAACTGCTTTTTTTTGGCACAGCCAATAAAAAAATTGGGGGTTCAAAAAACCCCACAGTACCCCTGAAATGCATAGAAAACTGCTTTTTTTTTGGCATAGCCAATAAAAAAATTGGGGGTTCAAAAAACCCCACAGTACCCCTGAAATGCATAGAAAACTGCTTTTTTTTGGCACAGCCAATACAAAAATTGGGGATTCAAAAAACCCCACAGTACCCCTGAAATGCATAGAAAACTGCTTTTTTTTTGCACAGCCAATACAAAAATTGGGGGTTCAAAAAACCCCACAGTACCCCTGAAATGCATAGAAAACTGCTATTTTTTGGCACAGCCAATACAAAAATTGGGGGTTCAAAAAACCCCACAGTACCCCTGAAATGCATAGAAAACTGCTTTTTTTGGCACAGCCAATAAAAAAATTGGGGGTTCAAAAAACCCCACAGTACCCCTGAAATGCATAGAAAACTGCTTTTTTTTGGCACAGCCAATAAAAAAATTGGGGGTTCAAAAAACCCCACAGTACCCCTGAAATGCATAGAAAACTGCTTTTTTTTGGCACAGCCAATAAAAAAATTGGGGGTTCAAAAAACCCCACAGTACCCCTGAAATGCATAGAAAACTGCTTTTTTTTGGCACAGCCAATAAAAAAATTGGGGGTTCAAAAAACCCCACAGTACCCCTGAAATGCATAGAAAACTGCTTTTTTTTTGCACAGCCAATACAAAAATTGGGGGTTCAAAAAACCCCACAGTACCCCTGAAATGCATAGAAAACTGCTATTTTTTGGCACAGCCAATACAAAAATTGGGGGTTCAAAAAACCCCACAGTACCCCTGAAATGCATAGAAAACTGCTATTTTTTGGCACAGCCAATAAAAAAATTGGGGGTTCAAAAAACCCCACAGTACCCCTGAAATGCATAGAAAACTGCTTTTTTTTTTGGCACAGCCAATAAAAAAATTGGGGGTTCAAAAAACCCCACAGTACCCCTGAAATGCATAGAAAACTGCTTTTTTTTGGCACAGCCAATAAAAAAATTGGGGGTTCAAAAAACCCCACAGTACCCCTGAAATGCATAGAAAACTGCTTTTTTTTGGCACAGCCAATAAAAAAATTGGGGGTTAAAAAAACCCCACAGTACCCCTGAAATGCATAGAAAACTGCTTTTTTTTGGCACAGCCAATACAAAAATTGGGGGTTCAAAAAACCCCACAGTACCCCTGAAATGCATAGAAAACTGCTTTTTTTTGGCACAGCCAATAAAAAAATTGGGGGTTCAAAAAACCCCACAGTACCCCTGAAATGCATAGAAAACTGCTTTTTTTTGGCACAGCCAATACAAAAATTGGGGGTTCAAAAAACCCCACAGTACCCCTGAAATGCATAGAAAACTGCTTTTTTTTGGCACAGCCAATAAAAAAATTGGGGGTTAAAAAAACCCCACAGTACCCCTGAAATGCATAGAAAACTGCTTTTTTTGGCACAGCCAATAAAAAAATTGGGGGTTCAAAAAACCCCACAGTACCCCTGAAATGCATAGAAAACTGCTTTTTCTTTGGCACAGCCAATACAAAAATTGGGGGTTCAAAAAACCCCACAGTACCCCTGAAATGCATAGAAAACTGCTTTTTTTTGGCACAGCCAATAAAAAAATTGGGGGTTCAAAAAACCCCACAGTACCCCTGAAATGCATAGAAAACTGCTTTTTTTTGGCACAGCCAATACAAAAATTGGGGGTTCAAAAAACCCCACAGTACCCCTGAAATGCATAGAAAACTGCTTTTTTTTGGCACAGCCAATACAAAAATTGGGGGTTCAAAAAACCCCACAGTACCCCTGAAATGCATAGAAAACTGCTTTTTTTTTGCACAGCCAATAAAAAAATTGGGGGTTCAAAAAACCCCACAGTACCCCTGAAATGCATAGAAAACTGCTTTTTTTGGCCAAAACGCTAGAAAGGTCAAAGGTCAAAAGGTCAAAGGTCAAAAGGTCAAAGGTCAAAAGGTCAAAGGTCAAATCGCCAGAAAGGTCAAATATCAAAACGTCAAAGGTCAAAACGCTAGAAAGGTCAAAGGTCAAAGGTCAAATCGCTAGAAAGGTCAAAATGCCACGATGCACTTTTTTCATCGCTAGAAAGGTCAAAGGTCAAAACACTAGAAAGGTCAAAGGTCAAAACCCCTGAAATGCATAGAAAACTGCTTTTTTTGGCACAGCCAATAAAAAAATTGGGGGTTCAAAAAACCCCACAGTACCCCTGAAATGCATAGAAAACTGCTTTTTTTTGGCACAGCCAATAAAAAAATTGGGGGTTCAAAAAACCCCACAGTACCCCTGCAATGCATAGAAAACTGCTTTTTTTTTGGCACAGCCAATAAAAAAATTGGGGGTTCAAAAAACCCCACAGTACCCCTGAAATGCATAGAAAACTGCTTTTTTTTTGGCACAGCCAATAAAAAAATTGGGGGTTCAAAAAACCCCACAGTACCCCTGAAATGCATAGAAAACTGCTTTTTTTTGGCACAGCCAATAAAAAAATTGGGGGTTCAAAAAACCCCACAGTACCCCTGAAATGCATAGAAAACTGCTTTTTTTTGGCACAGCCAATAAAAAAATTGGGGGTTCAAAAAACCCCACAGTACCCCTGAAATGCATAGAAAACTGCTTTTTTTTTGGCACAGCCAATAAAAAAATTGGGGGTTCAAAAAACCCCACAGTACCCCTGAAATGCATAGAAAACTGCTTTTTTTTGGCACAGCCAATAAAAAAATTGGGGGTTCAAAAAACCCCACAGTACCCCTGAAATGCATAGAAAACTGCTTTTTTTTTGGCATAGCCAATAAAAAAATTGGGGGTTCAAAAAACCCCACAGTACCCCTGAAATGCATAGAAAACTGCTTTTTTTTGGCACAGCCAATACAAAAATGGGGGATTCAAAAAACCCCACAGTACCCCTGAAATGCATAGAAAACTGCTTTTTTTTTGCACAGCCAATACAAAAATTGGGGGTTCAAAAAACCCCACAGTACCCCTGAAATGCATAGAAAACTGCTATTTTTTGGCACAGCCAATAAAAAAATTGGGGGTTCAAAAAACCCCACAGTACCCCTGAAATGCATAGAAAACTGCTTTTTTTGGCACAGCCAATAAAAAAATTGGGGGTTCAAAAAACCCCACAGTACCCCTGAAATGCATAGAAAACTGCTTTTTTTTGGCACAGCCAATAAAAAAATTGGGGGTTCAAAAAACCCCACAGTACCCCTGAAATGCATAGAAAACTGCTTTTTTTTGGCACAGCCAATAAAAAAATTGGGGGTTCAAAAAACCCCACAGTACCCCTGAAATGCATAGAAAACTGCTTTTTTTTGGCACAGCCAATAAAAAAATTGGGGGTTCAAAAAACCCCACAGTACCCCTGAAATGCATAGAAAACTGCTTTTTTTTTGGCATAGCCAATAAAAAAATTGGGGGTTCAAAAAACCCCACAGTACCCCTGAAATGCATAGAAAACTGCTTTTTTTTGGCACAGCCAATACAAAAATTGGGGATTCAAAAAACCCCACAGTACCCCTGAAATGCATAGAAAACTGCTTTTTTTTTGCACAGCCAATACAAAAATTGGGGGTTCAAAAAATCCCACAGTACCCCTGAAATGCATAGAAAACTGCTATTTTTTGGCACAGCCAATAAAAAAATTGGGGGTTCAAAAAACCCCACAGTACCCCTGAAATGCATAGAAAACTGCTTTTTTTTTTGGCACAGCCAATAAAAAAATTGGGGGTTCAAAAAACCCCACAGTACCCCTGAAATGCATAGAAAACTGCTTTTTTTTGGCACAGCCAATAAAAAAATTGGGGGTTCAAAAAACCCCACAGTACCCCTGAAATGCATAGAAAACTGCTTTTTTTTGGCACAGCCAATAAAAAAATTGGGGGTTAAAAAAAACCCACAGTACCCCTGAAATGCATAGAAAACTGCTTTTTTTTGGCACAGCCAATACAAAAATTGGGGGTTCAAAAAACCCCACAGTACCCCTGAAATGCATAGAAAACTGCTTGTTTTTGGCACAGCCAATACAAAAATTGGGGGTTCAAAAAACCCCACAGTACCCCTGAAATGCATAGAAAACTGCTTTTTTTGGCACAGCCAATAAAAAAATTGGGGGTTCAAAAAACCCCACAGTACCCCTGAAATGCATAGAAAACTGCTTTTTCTTTGGCACAGCCAATACAAAAATTGGGGGTTCAAAAAAACCCCACAGTACCCCTGAAATGCATAGAAAACTGCTTTTTTTTGGCACAGCCAATAAAAAAATTGGGGGTTCAAAAAACCCCACAGTACCCCTGAAATGCATAGAAAACTGCTTTTTTTTGGCACAGCCAATACAAAAATTGGGGGTTCAAAAAACCCCACAGTACCCCTGAAATGCATAGAAAACTGCTTTTTTTTGGCACAGCCAATACAAAAATTGGGGGTTCAAAAAACCCCACAGTACCCCTGAAATGCATAGAAAACTGCTTTTTTTTTGCACAGCCAATAAAAAAATTGGGGGTTCAAAAAACCCCACAGTACCCCTGAAATGCATAGAAAACTGCTTTTTTTGGCCAAAACGCTAGAAAGGTCAAAGGTCAAAAGGTCAAAGGTCAAAAGGTCAAAGGTCAAAAGGTCAAAGGTCAAATCGCCAGAAAGGTCAAATATCAAAACGTCAAAGGTCAAAACGCTAGAAAGGTCAAAGGTCAAAGGTCAAATCGCTAGAAAGGTCAAAATGCCACGATGCACTTTTTTCATCGCTAGAAAGGTCAAAGGTCAAAACACTAGAAAGGTCAAAGGTCAAAACCCCTGAAATGCATAGAAAACTGCTTTTTTTGGCACAGCCAATAAAAAAATTGGGGGTTCAAAAAACCCCACAGTACCCCTGAAATGCATAGAAAACTGCTTTTTTTTGGCACAGCCAATAAAAAAATTGGGGGTTCAAAAAACCCCACAGTACCCCTGAAATGCATAGAAAACTGCTTTTTTTTGGCACAGCCAATACAAAAATTGGGGGTTCAAAAAACCCCACAGTACCCCTGAAATGCATAGAAAACTGCTTTTTTTTTGGCACAGCCAATAAAAAAATTGGGGGTTCAAAAAATCCCACAGTACCCCTGAAATGCATAGAAAACTGCTTTTATTTGGCACAGCCAATAAAAAAATTGGGGGTTCAAAAAACCCCACAGTACCCCTGAAATGCATAGAAAACTGCTTTTTTTTGGCACAGCCAATAAAAAAATTGGGGGTTCAAAAAACCCCACAGTACCCCTGAAATGCATAGAAAACTGCTTTTTTTTTGGCACAGCCAATAAAAAAATTGGGGGTTCAAAAAACCCCACAGTACCCCTGAAATGCATAGAAAACTGCTTTTTTTTTGCACAGCCAATACAAAAATTGGGGGTTCAAAAAACCCCACAGTACCCCTGAAATGCATAGAAAACTGCTTTTTTTTTGGCACAGCCAATACAAAAATTGGGGGTTCAAAAAAACCCACAGTACCCCTGAAATGCATAGAAAACTGCTTTTTTTTTGGCACAGCCAATAAAAAAAATTGGGGGTTCAAAAAACCCCACAGTACCCCTGAAATGCATAGAAAACTTTTTTTGGCACAGCCAATAAAAAAATTGGGGGTTAAAAAAACCCCACAGTACCCCTGAAATGCATAGAAAACTGCTTTTTTTTTTGGCACAGCCAATAAAAAAATTGGGGGTTCAAAAAACCCCACAGTACCCCTGAAATGCATAGAAAACTGCTTTTTTTTGGCACAGCCAATAAAAAAATTGGGGGTTCAAAAAACCCCACAGTACCCCTGAAATGCATAGAAAACTGCTTTTTTTTGGCACAGCCAATAAAAAAATTGGGGGTTCAAAAAACCCCACAGTACCCCTGAAATGCATAGAAAACTGCTTTTTTTTGGCACAGCCAATAAAAAAATTGGGGGTTCAAAAAACCCCACAGTACCCCTGAAATGCATAGAAAACTGCTTTTTTTTGGCACAGCCAATAAAAAAATTGGGGGTTCAAAAAACCCCACAGTACCCCTGAAATGCATAGAAAACTGCTTTTTTTTGGCACAGCCAATACAAAAATTGGGGATTCAAAAAACCCCACAGTACCCCTGAAATGCATAGAAAACTGCTTTTTTTTTGCACAGCCAATACAAAAATTGGGGGTTCAAAAAACCCCACAGTACCCCTGAAATGCATAGAAAACTGCTATTTTTTGGCACAGCCAATAAAAAAATTGGGGGTTCAAAAAACCCCACAGTACCCCTGAAATGCATAGAAAACTGCTTTTTTTTTTGGCACAGCCAATAAAAAAATTGGGGGTTCAAAAAACCCCACAGTACCCCTGAAATGCATAGAAAACTGCTTTTTTTTGGCACAGCCAATAAAAAAATTGGGGGTTCAAAAAACCCCACAGTACCCCTGAAATGCATAGAAAACTGCTTTTTTTTGGCACAGCCAATAAAAAAATTGGGGGTTAAAAAAACCCCACAGTACCCCTGAAATGCATAGAAAACTGCTTTTTTTTGGCACAGCCAATACAAAAATTGGGGGTTCAAAAAACCCCACAGTACCCCTGAAATGCATAGAAAACTGCTTTTTTTGGCACAGCCAATAAAAAAATTGGGGGTTCAAAAAACCCCACAGTACCCCTGAAATGCATAGAAAACTGCTTTTTCTTTGGCACAGCCAATACAAAAATTGGGGGTTCAAAAAACCCCACAGTACCCCTGAAATGCATAGAAAACTGCTTTTTTTTGGCACAGCCAATAAAAAAATTGGGGGTTCAAAAAACCCCACAGTACCCCTGAAATGCATAGAAAACTGCTTTTTTTGGCCAAAACGCTAGAAAGGCCAAAGGTCAAAAGGTCAAAGGTCAAAGGTCAAAGGTCAAAAGGTCAAATGTCAAATCGCTAGAAAGGTCAAATATCAAAACGTCAAAGGTCAAAACGCTAGAAAGGTCAAAGGTCAAAGGTCAAATCGCTAGAAAGGTCAAAATGCCACGATGCACTTTTTTCATCGCTAGAAAGGTCAAAGGTCAAAACACTAGAAAGGTCAAAGGTCAAAACCCCTGAAATGCATAGAAAACTGCTTTTTTGGCACAGCCAATAAAAAAATTGGGGGTTCAAAAAACCCCACAGTACCCCTGAAATGCATAGAAAACTGCTTTTTTTGGGCACAGCCAATAAAAAAATTGGGGGTTCAAAAAACCCCACAGTACCCCTGAAATGCATAGAAAACTGCTTTTTTTTGGCACAGCCAATACAAAAATTGGGGGTTCAAAAAACCCCACAGTACCCCTGAAATGCATAGAAAACTGCTTTTTTTTGGCACAGCCAATAAAAAAATTGGGGGTTCAAAAAACCCCACAGTACCCCTGAAATGCATAGAAAACTGCTTTTTTTTGGCCAAAACGCTAGAAAGGTCAAAGGTCAAAAGGTCAAAGGTCAAAAGGTCAAAGGTCAAAAGGTCAAAGGTCAAATCGCTAGAAAGGTCAAATATCAAAACGTCAAAGGTCAAAACGCTAGAAAGGTCAAAGGTCAAAGGTCAAATCGCTAGAAAGGTCAAAATGCCACGATGCACTTTTTTCATCGCTAGAAAGGTCAAAGGTCAAAACACTAGAAAGGTCAAAGGTCAAAACCCCTGAAATGCATAGAAAACTGCTTTTTTTGGCACAGCCAATAAAAAAATTGGGGGTTCAAAAAACCCCACAGTACCCCTGAAATGCATAGAAAACCGCTTTTTTTTGGCACAGCCAATAAAAAAAATTGGGGGTTCAAAAAACCCCACAGTACCCCTGAAATGCATAGAAAACTGCTTTTTTTGGCACAGCCAATAAAAAAATTGGGGGTTCAAAAAAACCCACAGTACCCCTGAAATGCATAGAAAACTGCTTTTTCTTTGGCACAGCCAATACAAAAATTGGGGGTTCAAAAAACCCCACAGTACCCCTGAAATGCATAGAAAACTGCTTTTTTTTGGCATAGCCAATAAAAAAATTGGGGGTTCAAAAAACCCCACAGTACCCATGAAATGCATAGAAAACTGCTTTTTTTTGGCCAAAACGCTAGAAAGGCCAAAGGTCAAAAGGTCAAAGGTCAAAAGGTCAAAAGGTCAAAGGTCAAATCGCTAGAAAGGTCAAATATCAAAACGTCAAAGGTCAAAACGCTAGAAAGGTCAAAGGTCAAAGGTCAAAAGGTCAAAGGTCAAATCGCTAGAAAGGTCAAATATCAAAACGTCAAAGGTCAAAACGCTAGAAAGGTCAAAGGTCAAAGGTCAAATCGCTAGAAAGGTCAAAATGCCACGATGCACTTTTTTCATCGCTAGAAAGGTCAAAGGTCAAAACACTAGAAAGGTCAAAGGTCAAAACCCCTGAAATGCATAGAAAACTGCTTTTTTTGGCACAGCCAATAAAAAAATTGGGGGTTCAAAAAACCCCACAGTACCCCTGAAATGCATAGAAAACCGCTTTTTTTTGGCACAGCCAATAAAAAAATTGGGGGTTCAAAAAACCCCACAGTACCCCTGAAATGCATAGAAAACTGCTTTTTTTGGCACAGCCAATAAAAAAATTGGGGGTTCAAAAAAACCCACAGTACCCCTGAAATGCATAGAAAACTGCTTTTTCTTTGGCACAGCCAATACAAAAATTGGGGGTTCAAAAAACCCCACAGTACCCCTGAAATGCATAGAAAACTGCTTTTTTTTGGCACAGCCAATAAAAAAATTGGGGGTTCAAAAAACCCCACAGTACCCCTGAAATGCATAGAAAACTGCTTTTTTTTGGCCAAAACGCTAGAAAGGCCAAAGGTCAAAAGGTCAAAGGTCAAAAGGTCAAAGGTCAAAAGGTCAAAGGTCAAATCGCTAGAAAGGTCAAATATCAAAACGTCAAAGGTCAAAACGCTAGAAAGGTCAAAGGTCAAAGGTCAAATCGCTAGAAAGGTCAAAATGCCACGATGCACTTTTTTCATCGCTAGAAAGGTCAAAGGTCAAAACACTAGAAAGGTCAAAGGTCAAAACCCCTGAAATGCATAGAAAACTGCTTTTTTTGGCACAGCCAATAAAAAAATTGGGGGTTCAAAAAACCCCACAGTACCCCTGAAATGCATAGAAAACTGCTTTTTTTTGGCACAGCCAATAAAAAAATTGGGGGTTCAAAAAACCCCACAGTACCCCTGAAATGCATAGAAAACTGCTTTTTTTTGGCACAGCCAATACAAAAATTGGGGGTTCAAAAAACCCCACAGTACCCCTGAAATGCATAGAAAACTGCTTTTTTTTTGGCACAGCCAATAAAAAAATTGGGGGTTCAAAAAATCCCACAGTACCCCTGAAATGCATAGAAAACTGCTTTTATTTGGCACAGCCAATAAAAAAATTGGGGGTTCAAAAAACCCCACAGTACCCCTGAAATGCATAGAAAACTGCTTTTTTTTGGCACAGCCAATAAAAAAATTGGGGGTTCAAAAAACCCCACAGTACCCCTGAAATGCATAGAAAACTGCTTTTTTTTTGGCACAGCCAATAAAAAAATTGGGGGTTCAAAAAACCCCACAGTACCCCTGAAATGCATAGAAAACTGCTTTTTTTTTGGCACAGCCAATAAAAAAATTGGGGGTTCAAAAAACCCCACAGTACCCCTGAAATGCATAGAAAACTGCTTTTTTTTTGCACAGCCAATACAAAAATTGGGGGTTCAAAAAACCCCACAGTACCCCTGAAATGCATAGAAAACTGCTTTTTTTGGCCAAAACGCTAGAAAGGTCAAAGGTCAAAAGGTCAAAGGTCAAAAGGTCAAAGGTCAAAAGGTCAAAGGTCAAATCGCCAGAAAGGTCAAATATCAAAACGTCAAAGGTCAAAACGCTAGAAAGGTCAAAGGTCAAAGGTCAAATCGCTAGAAAGGTCAAAATGCCACGATGCACTTTTTTCATCGCTAGAAAGGTCAAAGGTCAAAACACTAGAAAGGTCAAAGGTCAAAACCCCTGAAATGCATAGAAAACTGCTTTTTTTGGCACAGCCAATAAAAAAATTGGGGGTTCAAAAAACCCCACAGTACCCCTGAAATGCATAGAAAACTGCTTTTTTTTGGCACAGCCAATAAAAAAATTGGGGGTTCAAAAAACCCCACAGTACCCCTGAAATGCATAGAAAACTGCTTTTTTTTGGCACAGCCAATACAAAAATTGGGGGTTCAAAAAACCCCACAGTACCCCTGAAATGCATAGAAAACTGCTTTTTTTTTGGCACAGCCAATAAAAAAATTGGGGGTTCAAAAAATCCCACAGTACCCCTGAAATGCATAGAAAACTGCTTTTATTTGGCACAGCCAATACAAAAATTGGGGGTTCAAAAAACCCCACAGTACCCCTGAAATGCATAGAAAACTGCTTTTTTTTGGCACAGCCAATACAAAAATTGGGGGTTCAAAAAACCCCACAGTACCCCTGAAATGCATAGAAAACTGCTTTTTTTTTGGCACAGCCAATAAAAAAATTGGGGGTTCAAAAAACCCCACAGTACCCCTGAAATGCATAGAAAACTGCTTTTTTTTTTGCACAGCCAATACAAAAATTGGGGGTTCAAAAAACCCCACAGTACCCCTGAAATGCATAGAAAACTGCTTTTTTTTGGCACAGCCAATACAAAAATTGGGGGTTCAAAAAACCCCACAGTACCCCTGAAATGCATAGAAAACTGCTTTTTTTTGGCACAGCCAATAAAAAAAATTGGGGGTTCAAAAAACCCCACAGTACCCCTGAAATGCATAGAAAACTGCTTTTTTTTTTGCACAGCCAATACAAAAATCGGGGGTTCAAAAAACCCCACAGTACCCCTGAAATGCATAGAAAACTGCTTTTTTTTGGCACAGCCAATACAAAAATTGGGGGTTCAAAAAACCCCACAGTACCCCTGAAATGCATAGAAAACTGCTTTTTTTTTTGGCACAGCCAATAAAAAAAATTGGGGGTTCAAAAAACCCCACAGTACCCCTGAAATGCATAGAAAACTTTTTTTGGCACAGCCAATAAAAAAATTGGGGGTTCAAAAAACCCCACAGTACCCCTGAAATGCATAGAAAACTGCTTTTTTTTTTGGCACAGCCAATAAAAAAATTGGGGGTTCAAAAAACCCCACAGTACCCCTGAAATGCATAGAAAACTGCTTTTTTTTTGCACAGCCAATAAAAAAATTGGGGGTTCAAAAAACCCCACAGTACCCCTGAAATGCATAGAAAACTGCTTTTTTTTGGCACAGCCAATAAAAAAATTGGGGGTTCAAAAAACCCCACAGTACCCCTGAAATGCATAGAAAACTGCTTTTTTTTGGCACAGCCAATAAAAAAATTGGGGGTTCAAAAAACCCCACAGTACCCCTGAAATGCATAGAAAACTGCTTTTTTTTGGCACAGCCAATAAAAAAATTGGGGGTTCAAAAAACCCCACAGTACCCCTGAAATGCATAGAAAACTGCTTTTTTTTTGGCATAGCCAATAAAAAAATTGGGGGTTCAAAAAACCCCACAGTACCCCTGAAATGCATAGAAAACTGCTTTTTTTTGGCACAGCCAATACAAAAATTGGGGATTCAAAAAACCCCACAGTACCCCTGAAATGCATAGAAAACTGCTTTTTTTTTGCACAGCCAATACAAAAATTGGGGGTTCAAAAAACCCCACAGTACCCCTGAAATGCATAGAAAACTGCTATTTTTTGGCACAGCCAATACAAAAATTGGGGGTTCAAAAAACCCCACAGTACCCCTGAAATGCATAGAAAACTGCTTTTTTTTTTGGCACAGCCAATAAAAAAATTGGGGGTTCAAAAAACCCCACAGTACCCCTGAAATGCATAGAAAACTGCTTTTTTTTGGCACAGCCAATAAAAAAATTGGGGGTTCAAAAAACCCCACAGTACCCCTGAAATGCATAGAAAACTGCTTTTTTTTGGCACAGCCAATAAAAAAATTGGGGGTTAAAAAAACCCCACAGTACCCCTGAAATGCATAGAAAACTGCTTTTTTTTGGCACAGCCAATACAAAAATTGGGGGTTCAAAAAACCCCACAGTACCCCTGAAATGCATAGAAAACTGCTTTTTTTTGGCACAGCCAATAAAAAAATTGGGGGTTCAAAAAACCCCACAGTACCCCTGAAATGCATAGAAAACTGCTTTTTTTTGGCACAGCCAATACAAAAATTGGGCGTTCAAAAAACCCCACAGTACCCCTGAAATGCATAGAAAACTGCTTTTTTTTGGCACAGCCAATAAAAAAATTGGGGGTTCAAAAAACCCCACAGTACCCCTGAAATGCATAGAAAACTGCTTTTTTTGGCACAGCCAATAAAAAAATTGGGGGTTCAAAAAACCCCACAGTACCCCTGAAATGCATAGAAAACTGCTTTTTCTTTGGCACAGCCAATACAAAAATTGGGGGTTCAAAAAACCCCACAGTACCCCTGAAATGCATAGAAAACTGCTTTTTTTTGGCACAGCCAATAAAAAAATTGGGGGTTCAAAAAACCCCACAGTACCCCTGAAATGCATAGAAAACTGCTTTTTTTGGCCAAAACGCTAGAAAGGCCAAAGGTCAAAAGGTCAAAGGTCAAAGGTCAAAGGTCAAAAGGTCAAAGGTCAAATCGCTAGAAAGGTCAAATATCAAAACGTCAAAGGTCAAAACGCTAGAAAGGTCAAAGGTCAAAGGTCAAATCGCTAGAAAGGTCAAAATGCCACGATGCACTTTTTTCATCGCTAGAAAGGTCAAAGGTCAAAACACTAGAAAGGTCAAAGGTCAAAACCCCTGAAATGCATAGAAAACTGCTTTTTTTGGCACAGCCAATAAAAAAATTGGGGGTTCAAAAAACCCCACAGTACCCCTGAAATGCATAGAAAACTGCTTTTTTTGGGCACAGCCAATAAAAAAATTGGGGGTTCAAAAAACCCCACAGTACCCCTGAAATGCATAGAAAACTGCTTTTTTTTGGCACAGCCAATACAAAAATTGGGGGTTCAAAAAACCCCACAGTACCCCTGAAATGCATAGAAAACTGCTTTTTTTTGGCACAGCCAATAAAAAAATTGGGGGTTCAAAAAACCCCACAGTACCCCTGAAATGCATAGAAAACTGCTTTTTTTTTGGCCAAAACGCTAGAAAGGTCAAAGGTCAAAAGGTCAAAGGTCAAAAGGGCAAAGGTCAAAAGGTCAAAGGTCAAAAGGTCAAAGGTCAAATCGCTAGAAAGGTCAAATATCAAAACGTCAAAGGTCAAAACGCTAGAAAGGTCAAAGGTCAAAGGTCAAATCGCTAGAAAGGTCAAAATGCCACGATGCACTTTTTTCATCGCTAGAAAGGTCAAAGGTCAAAACACTAGAAAGGTCAAAGGTCAAAACCCCTGAAATGCATAGAAAACTGCTTTTTTTGGCACAGCCAATAAAAAAATTGGGGGTTCAAAAAACCCCACAGTACCCCTGAAATGCATAGAAAACAGCTTTTTTTTGGCACAGCCAATAAAAAAAATTGGGGGTTCAAAAAACCCCACAGTACCCCTGAAATGCATAGAAAACTGCTTTTTTTGGCACAGCCAATAAAAAAATTGGGGGTTCAAAAAAACCCACAGTGCCCCTGAAATGCATAGAAAACTGCTTTTTCTTTGGCACAGCCAATACAAAAATTGGGGGTTCAAAAAACCCCACAGTACCCCTGAAATGCATAGAAAACTGCTTTTTTTTGGCACAGCCAATAAAAAAATTGGGGGTTCAAAAAACCCCACAGTACCCCTGAAATGCATAGAAAACTGCTTTTTTTTGGCCAAAACGCTAGAAAGGCCAAAGGTCAAAAGGTCAAAGGTCAAAAGGTCAAAGGTCAAAAGGTCAAAGGTCAAATCGCTAGAAAGGTCAAATATCAAAACGTCAAAGGTCAAAACGCTAGAAAGGTCAAAGGTCAAAGGTCAAAAGGTCAAAGGTCAAATCGCTAGAAAGGTCAAATATCAAAACGTCAAAGGTCAAAACGCTAGAAAGGTCAAAGGTCAAAGGTCAAATCGCTAGAAAGGTCAAAATGCCACGATGCACTTTTTTCATCGCTAGAAAGGTCAAAGGTCAAAACACTAGAAAGGTCAAAGGTCAAAACCCCTGAAATGCATAGAAAACTGCTTTTTTTGGCACAGCCAATAAAAAAATTGGGGGTTCAAAAAACCCCACAGTACCCCTGAAATGCATAGAAAACCGCTTTTTTTTGGCACAGCCAATAAAAAAATTGGGGGTTCAAAAAACCCCACAGTACCCCTGAAATGCATAGAAAACTGCTTTTTTTGGCACAGCCAATAAAAAAATTGGGGGTTCAAAAAAACCCACAGTACCCCTGAAATGCATAGAAAACTGCTTTTTCTTTGGCACAGCCAATACAAAAATTGGGGGTTCAAAAAACCCCACAGTACCCCTGAAATGCATAGAAAACTGCTTTTTTTTGGCACAGCCAATAAAAAAATTGGGGGTTCAAAAAACCCCACAGTACCCCTGAAATGCATAGAAAACTGCTTTTTTTTGGCCAAAACGCTAGAAAGGCCAAAGGTCAAAAGGTCAAAGGTCAAAAGGTCAAAGGTCAAAAGGTCAAAGGTCAAATCGCTAGAAAGGTCAAATATCAAAACGTCAAAGGTCAAAACGCTAGAAAGGTCAAAGGTCAAAGGTCAAATCGCTAGAAAGGTCAAAATGCCACGATGCACTTTTTTCATCGCTAGAAAGGTCAAAGGTCAAAACACTAGAAAGGTCAAAGGTCAAAACCCCTGAAATGCATAGAAAACTGCTTTTTTTGGCACAGCCAATAAAAAAATTGGGGGTTCAAAAAACCCCACAGTACCCCTGAAATGCATAGAAAACTGCTTTTTTTTGGCACAGCCAATAAAAAAATTGGGGGTTCAAAAAACCCCACAGTACCCCTGAAATGCATAGAAAACTGCTTTTTTTTGGCACAGCCAATAAAAAAATTGGGGGTTCAAAAAACCCCACAGTACCCCTGAAATGCATAGAAAACTGCTTTTTTTTTTGGCACAGCCAATAAAAAAATTGGGGGTTAAAAAAATCCCACAGTACCCCTGAAATGCATAGAAAACTGCTTTTATTTGGCACAGCCAATAAAAAAATTGGGGGTTCAAAAAACCCCACAGTACCCCTGAAATGCATAGAAAACTGCTTTTTTTTTTTGGCACAGCCAATAAAAAAATTGGGGGTTAAAAAAATCCCACAGTACCCCTGAAATGCATAGAAAACTGCTTTTATTTGGCACAGCCAATAAAAAAATTGGGGGTTCAAAAAACCCCACAGTACCCCTGAAATGCATAGAAAACTGCTTTTTTTTTGGCACAGCCAATAAAAAAATTGGGGGTTCAAAAAACCCCACAGTACCCCTGAAATGCATAGAAAACTGCTTTTTTTTTGGCACAGCCAATAAAAAAATTGGGGGTTCAAAAAATCCCACAGTACCCCTGAAATGCATAGAAAACTGCTTTTATTTGGCACAGCCAATAAAAAAATTGGGGGTTCAAAAAACCCCACAGTACCCCTGAAATGCATAGAAAACTGCTTTTTTTTGGCACAGCCAATAAAAAAATTGGGGGTTCAAAAAACCCCACAGTACCCCTGAAATGCATAGAAAACTGCTTTTTTTTTGGCACAGCCAATAAAAAAATTGGGGGTTCAAAAAACCCCACAGTACCCCTGAAATGCATAGAAAACTGCTTTTTTTTTGCACAGCCAATACAAAAATTGGGGGTTCAAAAAACCCCACAGTACCCCTGAAATGCATAGAAAACTGCTTTTTTTGGCCAAAACGCTAGAAAGGTCAAAGGTCAAAAGGTCAAAGGTCAAAAGGTCAAAGGTCAAAAGGTCAAAGGTCAAATCGCCAGAAAGGTCAAATATCAAAACGTCAAAGGTCAAAACGCTAGAAAGGTCAAAGGTCAAAGGTCAAATCGCTAGAAAGGTCAAAATGCCACGATGCACTTTTTTCATCGCTAGAAAGGTCAAAGGTCAAAACACTAGAAAGGTCAAAGGTCAAAACCCCTGAAATGCATAGAAAACTGCTTTTTTTGGCACAGCCAATAAAAAAATTGGGGGTTCAAAAAACCCCACAGTACCCCTGAAATGCATAGAAAACTGCTTTTTTTTGGCACAGCCAATAAAAAAATTGGGGGTTCAAAAAACCCCACAGTACCCCTGAAATGCATAGAAAACTGCTTTTTTTTGGCACAGCCAATACAAAAATTGGGGGTTCAAAAAACCCCACAGTACCCCTGAAATGCATAGAAAACTGCTTTTTTTTTGGCACAGCCAATAAAAAAATTGGGGGTTCAAAAAATCCCACAGTACCCCTGAAATGCATAGAAAACTGCTTTTATTTGGCACAGCCAATAAAAAAATTGGGGGTTCAAAAAACCCCACAGTACCCCTGAAATGCATAGAAAACTGCTTTTTTTTGGCACAGCCAATAAAAAAATTGGGGGTTCAAAAAACCCCACAGTACCCCTGAAATGCATAGAAAACTGCTTTTTTTTTGGCACAGCCAATAAAAAAATTGGGGGTTCAAAAAACCCCACAGTACCCCTGAAATGCATAGAAAACTGCTTTTTTTTTTTGCACAGCCAATACAAAAATTGGGGGTTCAAAAAACCCCACAGTACCCCTGAAATGCATAGAAAACTGCTTTTTTTTGGCACAGCCAATACAAAAATTGGGGGTTCAAAAAACCCCACAGTACCCCTGAAATGCATAGAAAACTGCTTTTTTTTGGCACAGCCAATAAAAAAATTGGGGGTTCAAAAAACCCCACAGTACCCCTGAAATGCATAGAAAACTGCTTTTTTTTGGCACAGCCAATAAAAAAATTGGGGGTTCAAAAAACCCCACAGTACCCCTGAAATGCATAGAAAACTGCTTTTTTTTGGCACAGCCAATAAAAAAATTGGGGGTTCAAAAAACCCCACAGTACCCCTGAAATGCATAGAAAACTGCTTTTTTTTGGCACAGCCAATAAAAAAATTGGGGGTTCAAAAAACCCCACAGTACCCCTGAAATGCATAGAAAACTGCTTTTTTTTTGGCATAGCCAATAAAAAAATTGGGGGTTCAAAAAACCCCACAGTACCCCTGAAATGCATAGAAAACTGCTTTTTTTTGGCACAGCCAATACAAAAATTGGGGATTCAAAAAACCCCACAGTACCCCTGAAATGCATAGAAAACTGCTTTTTTTTTGCACAGCCAATACAAAAATTGGGGGTTCAAAAAACCCCACAGTACCCCTGAAATGCATAGAAAACTGCTATTTTTTGGCACAGCCAATAAAAAAATTGGGGGTTCAAAAAACCCCACAGTACCCCTGAAATGCATAGAAAACTGCTTTTTTTTTTGGCACAGCCAATAAAAAAATTGGGGGTTCAAAAAACCCCACAGTACCCCTGAAATGCATAGAAAACTGCTTTTTTTTGGCACAGCCAATAAAAAAATTGGGGGTTCAAAAAACCCCACAGTACCCCTGAAATGCATAGAAAACTGCTTTTTTTTGGCACAGCCAATAAAAAAATTGGGGGTTAAAAAAACCCCACAGTACCCCTGAAATGCATAGAAAACTGCTTTTTTTTGGCACAGCCAATACAAAAATTGGGGGTTCAAAAAACCCCACAGTACCCCTGAAATGCATAGAAAACTGCTTTTTTTTGGCACAGCCAATAAAAAAATTGGGGGTTCAAAAAACCCCACAGTACCCCTGAAATGCATAGAAAACTGCTTTTTTTTGGCACAGCCAATACAAAAATTGGGCGTTCAAAAAACCCCACAGTACCCCTGAAATGCATAGAAAACTGCTTTTTTTTGGCACAGCCAATAAAAAAATTGGGGGTTCAAAAATCCCCACAGTACCCCTGAAATGCATAGAAAACTGCTTTTTTTGGCACAGCCAATAAAAAAATTGGGGGTTCAAAAAACCCCACAGTACCCCTGAAATGCATAGAAAACTGCTTTTTCTTTGGCACAGCCAATACAAAAATTGGGGGTTCAAAAAACCCCACAGTACCCCTGAAATGCATAGAAAACTGCTTTTTTTTGGCACAGCCAATAAAAAAATTGGGGGTTCAAAAAACCCCACAGTACCCCTGAAATGCATAGAAAACTGCTTTTTTTGGCCAAAACGCTAGAAAGGCCAAAGGTCAAAAGGTCAAAGGTCAAAGGTCAAAGGTCAAAAGGTCAAAGGTCAAATCGCTAGAAAGGTCAAATATCAAAACGTCAAAGGTCAAAACGCTAGAAAGGTCAAAGGTCAAAGGTCAAATCGCTAGAAAGGTCAAAATGCCACGATGCACTTTTTTCATCGCTAGAAAGGTCAAAGGTCAAAACACTAGAAAGGTCAAAGGTCAAAACCCCTGAAATGCATAGAAAACTGCTTTTTTTGGCACAGCCAATAAAAAAATTGGGGGTTCAAAAAACCCCACAGTACCCCTGAAATGCATAGAAAACTGCTTTTTTTTGGCACAGCCAATACAAAAATTGGGGGTTCAAAAAACCCCACAGTACCCCTGAAATGCATAGAAAACTGCTTTTTTTTGGCACAGCCAATAAAAAAATTGGGGGTTCAAAAAACCCCACAGTACCCCTGAAATGCATAGAAAACTGCTTTTTTTTGGGCCAAAACGCTAGAAAGGTCAAAGGTCAAAAGGTCAAAGGTCAAAAGGTCAAAGGTCAAAAGGTCAAAGGTCAAAAGGTCAAAGGTCAAATCGCTAGAAAGGTCAAATATCAAAACGTCAAAGGTCAAAACGCTAGAAAGGTCAAAGGTCAAAGGTCAAATCGCTAGAAAGGTCAAAATGCCACGATGCACTTTTTTCATCGCTAGAAAGGTCAAAGGTCAAAACACTAGAAAGGTCAAAGGTCAAAACCCCTGAAATGCATAGAAAACTGCTTTTTTTGGCACAGCCAATAAAAAAATTGGGGGTTCAAAAAACCCCACAGTACCCCTGAAATGCATAGAAAACCGCTTTTTTTTGGCACAGCCAATACAAAAAATTGGGGGTTCAAAAAACCCCACAGTACCCCTGAAATGCATAGAAAACTGCTTTTTTTGGCACAGCCAATAAAAAAATTGGGGGTTCAAAAAAACCCACAGTACCCCTGAAATGCATAGAAAACTGCTTTTTCTTTGGCACAGCCAATACAAAAATTGGGGGTTCAAAAAACCCCACAGTACCCCTGAAATGCATAGAAAACTGCTTTTTTTTGGCACAGCCAATAAAAAAATTGGGGGTTCAAAAAACCCCACAGTACCCCTGAAATGCATAGAAAACTGCTTTTTTTTGGCCAAAACGCTAGAAAGGCCAAAGGTCAAAAGGTCAAAGGTCAAAAGGTCAAAGGTCAAAAGGTCAAAGGTCAAATCGCTAGAAAGGTCAAATATCAAAACGTCAAAGGTCAAAACGCTAGAAAGGTCAAAGGTCAAAGGTCAAATCGCTAGAAAGGTCAAAATGCCACGATGCACTTTTTTCATCGCTAGAAAGGTCAAAGGTCAAAACACTAGAAAGGTCAAAGGTCAAAACCCCTGAAATGCATAGAAAACTGCTTTTTTTGGCACAGCCAATAAAAAAATTGGGGGTTCAAAAAACCCCACAGTACCCCTGAAATGCATAGAAAACCGCTTTTTTTTGGCACAGCCAATAAAAAAATTGGGGGTTAAAAAAACCCCACAGTACCCCTGAAATGCATAGAAAACTGCTTTTTTTGGCACAGCCAATAAAAAAATTGGGGGTTCAAAAAAACCCACAGTACCCCTGAAATGCATAGAAAACTGCTTTTTCTTTGGCACAGCCAATACAAAAATTGGGGGTTCAAAAAACCCCACAGTACCCCTGAAATGCATAGAAAACTGCTTTTTTTTGGCACAGCCAATAAAAAAATTGGGGGTTCAAAAAACCCCACAGTACCCCTGAAATGCATAGAAAACTGCTTTTTTTTGGCCAAAACGCTAGAAAGGCCAAAGGTCAAAAGGTCAAAGGTCAAAAGGTCAAAGGTCAAAAGGTCAAAGGTCAAATCGCTAGAAAGGTCAAATATCAAAACGTCAAAGGTCAAAACGCTAGAAAGGTCAAAGGTCAAAGGTCAAATCGCTAGAAAGGTCAAAATGCCACGATGCACTTTTTTCATCGCTAGAAAGGTCAAAGGTCAAAACACTAGAAAGGTCAAAGGTCAAAACCCCTGAAATGCATAGAAAACTGCTTTTTTTGGCACAGCCAATAAAAAAATTGGGGGTTCAAAAAACCCCACAGTACCCCTGAAATGCATAGAAAACTGTTTTTTTTTTTGCACAGCCAATAAAAAAATTGGGGGTTCAAAAAACCCCACAGTACCCCTGAAATGCATAGAAAACTGCTTTTTTTTGGCACAGCCAATAAAAAAATTGGGGGTTCAAAAAACCCCACAGTACCCCTGAAATGCATAGAAAACTGCTTTTTTTTGGCACAGCCAATAAAAAAATTGGGGGTTCAAAAAACCCCACAGTACCCCTGAAATGCATAGAAAACTGCTTTTTTTTGGCCAAAACGCTAGAAAGGCCAAAGGTCAAAAGGTCAAAGGTCAAAAGGTCAAAGGTCAAAAGGTCAAAGGTAAAATCGCTAGAAAGGTCAAATATCAAAACGTCAAAGGTCAAAACGCTAGAAAGGTCAAAGGTCAAAGGTCAAATCGCTAGAAAGGTCAAAATGCCACGATGCACTTTTTTCATCGCTAGAAAGGTCAAAGGTCAAAACACTAGAAAGGTCAAAGGTCAAAACCCCTGAAATGCATAGAAAACTGCTTTTTTTGGCACAGCCAATAAAAAAATTGGGGGTTAAAAAAATCCCACAGTACCCCTGAAATGCATAGAAAACTGCTTTTATTTGGCACAGCCAATAAAAAAATTGGGGGTTCAAAAAACCCCACAGTACCCTTGAAATGCATAGAAAACTGCTTTTTTTTTGGCACAGCCAATAAAAAAATTGGGGGTTCAAAAAACCCCACAGTACCCCTGAAATGCATAGAAAACAGCTTTTTTTTTGCACAGCCAATAAAAAAATTGGGGGTTCAAAAAACCCCACAGTACCCCTGAAATGCATAGAAAACTGCTTTTTTTTGGCACAGCCAATACAAAAATTGGGGGTTCAAAAAAACCCACAGTACCCCTGAAATGCATAGAAAACTGCTTTTTTTTGGCACAGCCAATAAAAAAAAGAATGGGGGGTTCAAAAAACCCCACAGTACCCCTGAAATGCATAGAAAACTGCTTTTTTTTGGCCAAAACGCTAGAAAGGTCAAAGGTCAAAAGGTCAAAGGTCAAAAGGTCAAAGGTCAAAAGGTCAAAGGTCAAAAGGTCAAAGGTCAAATCGCTAGATAGGTCAAATATCAAAACGTCAAAGGTCAAAACGCTATAAAGGTCAAAGGTCAAAGGTCAAATCGCTAGAAAGGTCAAAATGCCACGATGCACTTTTTTCATCGCTAGAAAGGTCAAAGGTCAAAACACTAGAAAGGTCAAAGGTCAAAACCCCTGAAATGCATAGAAAACTGCTTTTTTTGGCACAGCCAATAAAAAAATTGGGGGTTCAAAAAACCCCACAGTACCCCTGAAATGCATAGAAAACTGCTTTTTTTTGGCACAGCCAATAAAAAAATTGGGGGTTCAAAAAACCCCACAGTACCCCTGAAATGCATAGAAAACTGCTTTTTTTTGGCACAGCCAATAAAAAAATTGGGGGTTCAAAAAACCCCACAGTACCCCTGAAATGCATAGAAAACTGCTTTTTTTTTGGCACAGCCAATAAAAAAATTGGGGGTTCAAAAAATCCCACAGTACCCCTGAAATGCATAGAAAACTGCTTTTATTTGGCACAGCCAATAAAAAAATTGGGGGTTCAAAAAACCCCACAGTACCCCTGAAATGCATAGAAAACTGCTTTTTTTTTGGCACAGCCAATAAAAAAATTGGGGGTTCAAAAAACCCCACAGTACCCCTGAAATGCATAGAAAACTGCTTTTTTTTTGCACAGCCAATAAAAAAATTGGGGGTTCAAAAAACCCCACAGTACCCCTGAAATGCATAGAAAACTGCTTTTTTTTGGCACAGCCAATAAAAAAATTGGGGGTTCAAAAAACCCCACAGTACCCCTGAAATGCATAGAAAACTGCTTTTTTTGGCACAGCCAATACAAAAATTGGGGGTTCAAAAAACCCCACAGTACCCCTGAAATGCATAGAAAACTGCTTTTTTTTGGCACAGCCAATAAAAAAATTGGGGGTTCAAAAAACCCCACAGTACCCCTGAAATGCATAGAAAACTGCTTTTTTTTGGCACAGCCAATAAAAAAATTGGGGGTTCAAAAAACCCCACAGTACCCCTGAAATGCATAGAAAACTCCTTTTTTTTTGGCACAGCCAATAAAAAAATTGGGGGTTCAAAAAACCCCACAGTACCCCTGAAATGCATAGAAAACTGCTTTTTTTTGGCACAGCCAATAAAAAAATTGGGGGTTCAAAAAACCCCACAGTACCCCTGAAATGCATAGAAAACTGCTTTTTTTTTGGCACAGCCAATAAAAAAATTGGGGGTTCAAAAAACCCCACAGTACCCCTGAAATGCATAGAAAACTGCTTTTTTTTTGGCACAGCCAATAAAAAAATTGGGGGTTCAAAAAATCCCACAGTACCCCTGAAATGCATAGAAAACTGCTTTTATTTGGCACAGCCAATAAAAAAATTGGGGGTTCAAAAAACCCCACAGTACCCCTGAAATGCATAGAAAACTGCTTTTTTTTTGGCACAGCCAATAAAAAAATTGGGGGTTCAAAAAACCCCACAGTACCCCTGAAATGCATAGAAAACTGCTTTTTTTTTGCACAGCCAATAAAAAAATTGGGGGTTCAAAAAACCCCACAGTACCCCTGAAATGCATAGAAAACTGCTTTTTTTTGGCACAGCCAATAAAAAAATTGGGGGTTCAAAAAACCCCACAGTACCCCTGAAATGCATAGAAAACTGCTTTTTTTGGCACAGCCAATACAAAAATTGGGGGTTCAAAAAACCCCACAGTACCCCTGAAATGCATAGAAAAGTGCTTTTTTTTGGCACAGCCAATAAAAAAATTGGGGGTTCAAAAAACCCAACAGTACCCCTGAAATGCATAGAAAACTGCTTTTTTTTGGCACAGCCAATAAAAAAATTGGGGGTTCAAAAAACCCCACAGTACCCCTGAAATGCATAGAAAACTCCTTTTTTTTTGGCACAGCCAATAAAAAAAAAATTGGGGGTTCAAAAAACCCCACAGTACCCCTGAAATGCATAGAAAACTGCTTTTTTTTGGCACAGCCAATAAAAAAATTGGAGGTTCAAAAAAACCCACAGTACCCCTGAAATGCATAGAAAACTGCATTTTTTTGGCACAGCCAATACAAAAATTGGGGGTTCAAAAAAACCCACAGTACCCCTGAAATGCATAGAAAACTGCTTTTTTTTGGCACAGCCAATAAAAGAATTGGGGGTTCAAAAAACCCCACAGTACCCCTGAAATGCATAGAAAACTGCTTTTTTTTGGCACAGCCAATAAAAAAATTGGGGGTTCAAACAACCCCACAGTACCCCTGAAATGCATAGAAAACTGCTTTTTTTGGCACAGCCAATAAAAAAATTGGGGGTTCAAAAAACCCCACAGTACCCCTGAAATGCATAGAAAACTGCTTTTTTTTGGGCACAGCCAATAAAAAAAAAATTGGGGGTTCAAAAAACCCCACAGTACCCCTGAAATGCATAGAAAACTGCTTTTTTTTGGCACAGCCAATAAAAAAATTGGGGGTTCAAAAAACCCCACAGTACCCCTGAAATGCATAGAAAACTGCTTTTTTTTTTTGGCACAGCCAATAAAAAAATTGGAGGTTCAAAAAAACCCACAGTACCCCTGAAATGCATAGAAAACTGCTTTTTTTTGGCACAGCCAATACAAAAATTGGGGGTTCAAAAAACCCCACAGTACCCCTGAAATGCATAGAAAACTGCTTTTTTTTGGCACAGCCAATAAAAAAATTGGGGGTTCAAAAAACCCCACAGTACCCCTGAAATGCATAGAAAACTGCTTTTTTTTGGCACAGCCAATAAAAAAATTGGGGGTTCAAAAAACCCCACAGTACCCCTGAAATGCATAGAAAACTGCTTTTTTTTGGCACAGCCAATACAAAAATTGGGGGTTCAAAAAACCCCACAGTACCCCTGAAATGCATAGAAAACTGCTTTTTTTTTGGCACAGCCAATAAAAAAATTGGGGGTTCAAAAAACCCCACAGTACCCCTGAAATGCATAGAAAACTGCTTTTTTTTTGGCACAGCCAATAAAAAAATTGGGGGTTCAAAAAACCCCACAGTACCCCTGAAATGCATAGAAAACTGCTTTTTTTTGGCACAGCCAATAAAAAAATTGGGGGTTCAAAAAGCCCCACAGTACCCCTGAAATGCATAGAAAACTGCTTTTTTTTTGGCACAGCCAATAAAAAAATTGGGGGTTCAAAAAACCCCACAGTACCCCTGAAATGCATAGAAAACTGCTTTTTTTTTGGCACAGCCAATAAAAAAATTGGGGGTTCAAAAAACCCCACAGTACCCCTGAAATGCATAGAAAACTGCTTTTTTTTGGCACAGCCAATAAAAAAATTGGGGGTTCAAAAAACCCCACAGTACCCCTGAAATGCATAGAAAACTGCTTTTTTTTGGCATAGCCAATAAAAAAATTGGGGGTTCAAAAAACCCCACAGTACCCCTGAAATGCATAGAAAACTGCTTTTTTTTTGGCACAGCCAATAAAAAAATTGGGGGTTCAAAAAACCCCACAGTACCCCTGAAATGCATAGAAAACTGCTTTTTTTTGGCACAGCCAATAAAAAAATTGGGGGTTCAAAAACCCCACAGTACCCCTGAAATGTATAGAAAACTGCTTTTTTTTGGCACAGCCAATACAAAAATTGGGGATTCAAAAAACCCCACAGTACCCCTAAAATGCATAGAAAACTGCTTTTTTTTTTGGCACATCCAATAAAAAAATTGGGGGTTCAAAAAAACCCACAGTACCCCTGAAATGCATAGAAAACTGCTTTTTTTTGGCACAGCCAATACAAAAATTGGGGGTTCAAAAAACCCCACAGTACCCCTAAAATGCATAGAAAACTGCTTTTTTTTGGCACAGCCAATAAAAAAATTGGGGGTTCAAAAAACCCCACAGTACCCCTGAAATGCATAGAAAACTGCTTTTTTTTGGCACAGCCAATAAAAGGTCAAATATCAAAACGTCAAAGGTCAAAACGCTAGAAAGGTCAAAGGTCAAAAGGTCAAAGGTCAAAAGGTCAAAGGTCAAATCGCTAGAAAGGTCAAAATGCCACGATGCGCTTTTTTCATCGCTAGAAAGGTCAAAGGTCAAAACACTAGAAAGGTCAAAGGTCAAAACCCCTGAAATGCATAGAAAACTGCTTTTTTTGGCACAGCCAATAAAAAAATTGGGGGTTCAAAAAACCCCACAGTACCCCTGAAATGCATAGAAAACTGCTTTTTTTTGGCACAGCCAATAAAATAATTGGGGGTTCAAAAAACCCCACAGTACCCCTGAAATGCATAGAAAACTGCTTTTTTTTGGCACAGCCAATAAAAAAATTGGGGTTTCAAAAAACCCCACAGTACCCCTGAAATGCATAGAAAACTGCTTTTTTTTTTGGCACAGCCAATACAAAAATTGGGGGTTCAAAAAACCCCACAGTACCCCTGAAATGCATAGAAAACTGCTTTTTTTTGGCACAGCCAATACAAAAATTGGGGGTTCAAAAAACCCCACAGTACCCCTGAAATGCATAGAAAACTGCTTTTTTTTTGGCACAGCCAATAAAAAAATTGGGGGTTCAAAAAACCCCACAGTACCCCTGAAATGCATAGAAAACTGCTTTTTTTTTGGCACAGCCAATAAAAAAATTGGGGGTTCAAAAAACCCCACAGTACCCCTGAAATGCATAGAAAACTGCTTTTTTTGGCACAGCCAATAAAAAAATTGGGGTTTCAAAAAACCCCACAGTACCCCTGAAATGCATAGAAAACTGCTTTTTTTTTGGCACAGCCAATAAAAAAATTGGGGGTTCAAAAAACCCCACAGTACCCCTGAAATGCATAGAAAACTGCTTTTTTTTGGCACAGCCAATAAAAAAATTGGGGGTTCAAAAAACCCCACAGTACCCCTGAAATGCATAGAAAACTGCTTTTTTTTGGCATAGCCAATAAAAAAATTGGGGGTTCAAAAAACCCCACAGTACCCCTGAAATGCATAGAAAACTGCTTTTTTTTTGGCACAGCCAATAAAAAAATTGGGGGTTCAAAAAACCCCACAGTACCCCTGAAATGCATAGAAAACTGCTTTTTTTTGGCACAGCCAATAAAAAAATTGGGGGTTCAAAAACCCCACAGTACCCCTGAAATGCATAGAAAACTGCTTTTTTTTGGCACAGCCAATACAAAAATTGGGGATTCAAAAAACCCCACAGTACCCCTAAAATGCATAGAAAACTGCTTTTTTTTTTGGCACATCCAATAAAAAAATTGGGGGTTCAAAAAAACCCACAGTACCCCTGAAATGCATAGAAAACTGCTTTTTTTTGGCACAGCCAATACAAAAATTGGGGGTTCAAAAAACCCCACAGTACCCCTAAAATGCATAGAAAACTGCTTTTTTTTGGCACAGCCAATAAAAAACTTGGGGGTTCAAAAAACCCCACAGTACCCCTGAAATGCATAGAAAACTGCTTTTTTTTGGCACAGCCAATAAAAGGTCAAATATCAAAACGTCAAAGGTCAAAACGCTAGAAAGGTCAAAGGTCAAAAGGTCAAAGGTCAAAAGGTCAAAGGTCAAATCGCTAGAAAGGTCAAAATGCCACGATGCGCTTTTTTCATCGCTAGAAAGGTCAAAGGTCAAAACACTAGAAAGGTCAAAGGTCAAAACCCCTGAAATGCATAGAAAACTGCTTTTTTTGGCACAGCCAATACAAAAATTGGGGGTACAAAAAAACCCACAGTACCCCTGAAATGCATAGAAAACTGCTTTTTTTTGGCATAGCCAATAAAAAAATTGGGGGTTCAAAAAACCCCACAGTACCCCTGAAATGCATAGAAAACTGCTTTTTTTTTGGCACAGCCAATAAAAAAATTGAGGGTTCAAAAAACCCCACAGTACCCCTGAAATGCATAGAAAACTGCTTTTTTTTGGCACAGCCAATAAAAAGAATTGGGGGTTCAAAAAACCCCACAGTACCCCTGAAATGCATAGAAAACTGCTTTTTTTTTGGCACAGCCAATAAAAAAATTGGGGGTTAAAAAAACCCCACAGTACCCCTGAAATGCATAGAAAACTGCTTTTATTTGGCACAGCCAATAAAAAAATTGGGGGTTCAAAAAACCCCACAGTACCCCTGAAATGCATAGAAAACTGCTTTTTTTTGGCACAGCCAGTAAAAAAATTGGGGGTTCAAAAAACCCCACAGTACCCCTGAAATGCATAGAAAACTGCTTTTTTTTTTGGCATAGCCAAAAAAAAAATTGGGGGTTCAAAAAACCCCACAGTACCCCTGAAATGCATAGAAAACTGCTTTTTTTTGGCACAGCCAATACAAAAATTGGGGGTTCAAAAAACCCCACAGTACCCCTGAAATGCATAGAAAACTGCTTTTTTTTGGCACAGCCAATACAAAAATTGGGGGTTCAAAAAACCCCACAGTACCCCTGAAATGCATAGAAAACTGCTTTTTTTTTTGGCACAGCCAATAAAAAAATTGGGGGTTCAAAAAACCCCACAGTACCCCTGAAATGCATAGAAAACTGCTTTTTTTTGGCACAGCCAATAAAAAAATTGGGGGTTCAAAAAACCCCACAGTACCCCTGAAATGCATAGAAAACTGCTTTTTTTTGGCACAGCCAGTAAAAAAATTGGGGTTTCAAAAAACCCCACAGTACCCCTGAAATGCATAGAAAACTGCTTTTTTTTTGGCACAGCCAATAAAAAAATTGGGGGTTCAAAAAACCCCACAGTACCCCTGAAATGCATAGAAAACTGCTTTTTTTTGGCACAGCCAATACAAAAATTGGGGGTTCAAAAAACCCCACAGTACCCCTGAAATGCATAGAAAACTGCTTTTTTTTGGCATAGCCAATAAAAAAATTGGGGGTTCAAAAAACCCCACAGTACCCCTGAAATGCATAGAAAACTGCTTTTTTTTTTGGCACAGCCAATAAAAAAATTGAGGGTTCAAAAAACCCCACAGTACCCCTGAAATGCATAGAAAACTGCTTTTTTTTGGCACAGCCAATAAAATAATTGGGGGTTCAAAAAACCCCACAGTACCCCTGAAATGCATAGAAAACTGCTTTTTTTTGGCACAGCCAATAAAAAAATTGGGGTTTCAAAAAACCCCACAGTACCCCTGAAATGCATAGAAAACTGCTTTTTTTTTTTGGCACAGCCAATAAAAAAATTGGGGGTTCAAAAAACCCCACGGTACCCCTGAAATGCATAGAAAACTGCTTTTTTTTGGCACAGCCAATAAAAAAATTGGGGGTTCAAAAAACCCCACAGTACCCCTGAAATGCATAGAAAACAGCTTTTTTTTTGGCACAGCCAATAAAAAAATTGGGGGTTCAAAAAACCCCACAGTACCCCTGAAATGCATAGAAAACTTCTTTTTTTTGGCATAGCCAATAAAAAAATTGGGGGTTCAAAAAACCCCACAGTACCCCTGAAATGCATAGAAAACTGCTTTTTTTTTTGGCACAGCCAATAAAAAAATTGGGGGTTCAAAAAACCCCACAGTACCCCTGAAATGCATAGAAAACTGCTTTTTTTTGGCACAGCCAATAAAATAATTGGGGGTTCAAAAAACCCCACAGTACCCCTGAAATGCATAGAAAACTGCTTTTTTTTGGCACAGCCAATAAAAAAATTGGGGTTTCAAAAAACCCCACAGTACCCCTGAAATGCATAGAAAACTGCTTTTTTTTTTGGCACAGCCAATAAAAAAATTGGGGGTTCAAAAAACCCCACAGTACCCCTGAAATGCATAGAAAACTGCTTTTTTTTGGCACAGCCAATACAAAAATTGGGGGTTCAAAAAACCCCACAGTACCCCTGAAATGCATAGAAAACTGCTTTTTTTTTTGGCACAGCCAATAAAAAAATTAGGGGTTCAAAAAACCCCACAGTACCCCTGAAATGCATAGAAAACTGCTTTTTTTTTGGCACAGCCAATACAAAAATTGGGGGTTCAAAAAACCCCACAGTACCCCTGAAATGCATAGAAAACTGCTTTTTTTTGGCACAGCCAATACAAAAATTGGGGGTTCAAAAAACCCCACAGTACCCCTGAAATGCATAGAAAACTGCTTTTTTTTTGGCACAGCCAATAAAAAAATTGGGGGTTCAAAAAACCCCACAGTACCCCTGAAATGCATAGAAAACTGCTTTTTTTGGCACAGCCAATAAAAAAATTGGGGTTTCAAAAAACCCCACAGTACCCCTGAAATGCATAGAAAACTGCTTTTTTTTTGGCACAGCCAATAAAAAAATTGGGGGTTCAAAAAACCCCACAGTACCCCTGAAATGCATAGAAAACTGCTTTTTTTTGGCACAGCCAATAAAAAAATTGGGGGTTCAAAAAACCCCACAGTACCCCTGAAATGCATAGAAAACTGCTTTTTTTTGGCACAGCCAATAAAAAAATTGGGGGTTCAAAAAACCCCACAGTACCCCTGAAATGCATAGAAAACTGCTTTTTTTTGGCACAGCCAGTAAAAAAATTGGGGTTTCAAAAAACCCCACAGTACCCCTGAAATGCATAGAAAACTGCTTTTTTTTTGGCACAGCCAATAAAAAAATTGGGGGTTCAAAAAACCCCACAGTACCCCTGAAATGCATAGAAAACTGCTTTTTTTTGGCACAGCCAATACAAAAATTGGGGGTTCAAAAAACCCCACAGTACCCCTGAAATGCATAGAAAACTGCTTTTTTTTGGCATAGCCAATAAAAAAATTGGGGGTTCAAAAAACCCCACGGTACCCCTGAAATGCATAGAAAACTGCTTTTTTTTTTGGCACAGCCAATAAAAAAATTGAGGGTTCAAAAAACCCCACAGTACCCCTGAAATGCATAGAAAACTGCTTTTTTTTGGCACAGCCAATAAAATAATTGGGGGTTCAAAAAACCCCACAGTACCCCTGAAATGCATAGAAAACTGCTTTTTTTTGGCACAGCCAATAAAAAAATTGGGGTTTCAAAAAACCCCACAGTACCCCTGAAATGCATAGAAAACTGCTTTTTTTTTTTGGCACAGCCAATAAAAAAATTGGGGGTTCAAAAAACCCCACGGTACCCCTGAAATGCATAGAAAACTGCTTTTTTTTGGCACAGCCAATAAAAAAATTGGGGGTTCAAAAAACCCCACAGTACCCCTGAAATGCATAGAAAACTGCTTTTTTTTTGGCACAGCCAATAAAAAAATTGGGGGTTCAAAAAACCCCACAGTACCCCTGAAATGCATAGAAAACTTCTTTTTTTTGGCATAGCCAATAAAAAAATTGGGGGTTCAAAAAACCCCACAGTACCCCTGAAATGCATAGAAAACTGCTTTTTTTTTTGGCACAGCCAATAAAAAAATTGGGGGTTCAAAAAACCCCACAGTACCCCTGAAATGCATAGAAAACTGCTTTTTTTTGGCACAGCCAATAAAATAATTGGGGGTTCAAAAAACCCCACAGTACCCCTGAAATGCATAGAAAACTGCTTTTTTTTGGCACAGCCAATAAAAAAATTGGGGTTTCAAAAAACCCCACAGTACCCCTGAAATGCATAGAAAACTGCTTTTTTTTTTGGCACAGCCAATAAAAAAATTGGGGGTTCAAAAAACCCCACAGTACCCCTGAAATGCATAGAAAACTGCTTTTTTTTGGCACAGCCAATACAAAAATTGGGGGTTCAAAAAACCCCACAGTACCCCTGAAATGCATAGAAAACTGCTTTTTTTTTTGGCACAGCCAATAAAAAAATTAGGGGTTCAAAAAACCCCACAGTACCCCTGAAATGCATAGAAAACTGCTTTTTTTTTGGCACAGCCAATACAAAAATTGGGGGTTCAAAAAACCCCACAGTACCCCTGAAATGCATAGAAAACTGCTTTTTTTTGGCACAGCCAATACAAAAATTGGGGGTTCAAAAAACCCCACAGTACCCCTGAAATGCATAGAAAACTGCTTTTTTTTTGGCACAGCCAATAAAAAAATTGGGGGTTCAAAAAACCCCACAGTACCCCTGAAATGCATAGAAAACTGCTTTTTTTGGCACAGCCAATAAAAAAATTGGGGTTTCAAAAAACCCCACAGTACCCCTGAAATGCATAGAAAACTGCTTTTTTTTTGGCACAGCCAATAAAAAAATTGGGGGTTCAAAAAACCCCACAGTACCCCTGAAATGCATAGAAAACTGCTTTTTTTTGGCACAGCCAATAAAAAAATTGGGGGTTCAAAAAACCCCACAGTACCCCTGAAATGCATAGAAAACTGATTTTTTTTGGCATAGCCAATAAAAAAATTGGGGGTTCAAAAAACCCCACAGTACCCCTGAAATGCATAGAAAACTGCTTTTTTTTTGGCACAGCCAATAAAAAAATTGGGGGTTCAAAAAACCCCACAGTACCCCTGAAATGCATAGAAAACTGCTTTTTTTTGGCACAGCCAATAAAAAAATTGGGGGTTCAAAAACCCCACAGTACCCCTGAAATGCATAGAAAACTGCTTTTTTTTGGCACAGCCAATACAAAAATTGGGGGTTCAAAAAACCCCACAGTACCCCTGAAATGCATAGAAAACTGCTTTTTTTTTTGGCACAGCCAATAAAAAAATTGGGGGTTAAAAAAATCCCACAGTACCCCTGAAATGCATAGAAAACTGCTTTTATTTGGCACAGCCAATAAAAAAATTGTGGGTTCAAAAAACCCCACAGTACCCCTGAAATGCATAGAAAACTGCTTTTTTTTTGGCACAGCCAATAAAAAAATTGGGGGTTCAAAAAACCCCACAGTACCCCTGAAATGCATAGAAAACAGCTTTTTTTTTGCACAGCCAATAAAAAAATTGGGGGTTCAAAAAACCCCACAGTACCCCTGAAATGCATAGAAAACTGCTTTTTTTTGGCACAGCCAATACAAAAATTGGGGGTTCAAAAAAACCCACAGTACCCCTGAAATGCATAGAAAACTGCTTTTTTTTGGCACAGCCAATAAAAAAAAGAATGGGGGGTTCAAAAAACCCCACAGTACCCCTGAAATGCATAGAAAACTGCTTTTTTTTGGCCAAAACGCTAGAAAGGTCAAAGGTCAAAAGGTCAAAGGTCAAAAGGTCAAAGGTCAAAAGGTCAAAGGTCAAAAGGTCAAAGGTCAAATCGCTAGATAGGTCAAATATCAAAACGTCAAAGGTCAAAACGCTATAAAGGTCAAAGGTCAAAGGTCAAATCGCTAGAAAGGTCAAAATGCCACGATGCACTTTTTTCATCGCTAGAAAGGTCAAAGGTCAAAACACTAGAAAGGTCAAAGGTCAAAACCCCTGAAATGCATAGAAAACTGCTTTTTTTGGCACAGCCAATAAAAAAATTGGGGGTTCAAAAAACCCCACAGTACCCCTGAAATGCATAGAAAACTGCTTTTTTTTGGCACAGCCAATAAAAAAATTGGGGGTTCAAAAAACCCCACAGTACCCCTGAAATGCATAGAAAACTGCTTTTTTTTGGCACAGCCAATAAAAAAATTGGGGGTTCAAAAAACCCCACAGTACCCCTGAAATGCATAGAAAACTGCTTTTTTTTTGGCACAGCCAATAAAAAAATTGGGGGTTCAAAAAATCCCACAGTACCCCTGAAATGCATAGAAAACTGCTTTTATTTGGCACAGCCAATAAAAAAATTGGGGGTTCAAAAAACCCCACAGTACCCCTGAAATGCATAGAAAACTGCTTTTTTTTTGGCACAGCCAATAAAAAATTGGGGGTTCAAAAAACCCCACAGTACCCCTGAAATGCATAGAAAACTGCTTTTTTTTTGCACAGCCAATAAAAAAATTGGGGGTTCAAAAAACCCCACAGTACCCCTGAAATGCATAGAAAACTGCTTTTTTTTGGCACAGCCAATAAAAAAATTGGGGGTTCAAAAAACCCCACAGTACCCCTGAAATGCATAGAAAACTGCTTTTTTTGGCACAGCCAATACAAAAATTGGGGGTTCAAAAAACCCCACAGTACCCCTGAAATGCATAGAAAACTGCTTTTTTTTTTGGCACAGCCAATAAAAAAATTGGGGGTTCAAAAAACCCCACAGTACCCCTGAAATGCATAGAAAACTGCTTTTTTTTGGCACAGCCAATAAAAAAATTGGGGGTTCAAAAAACCCCACAGTACCCCTGAAATGCATAGAAAACTCCTTTTTTTTGGGCACAGCCAATAAAAAAAAAATTGGGGGTTCAAAAAACCCCACAGTACCCCTGAAATGCATAGAAAACTGCTTTTTTTTGGCACAGCCAATAAAAAAATTGGAGGTTCAAAAAAAACCACAGTACCCCTGAAATGCATAGAAAACTGCTTTTTTTTGGCACAGCCAATACAAAAATTGGGGGTTCAAAAAAACCCACAGTACCCCTGAAATGCATAGAAAACTGCTTTTTTTTGGCACAGCCAATAAAAGAATTGGGGGTTCAAAAAACCCCACAGTACCCCTGAAATGCATAGAAAACTGCTTTTTTTTGGCACAGCCAATAAAAAAATTGGGGGTTCAAACAACCCCACAGTACCCCTGAAATGCATAGAAAACTGCTTTTTTTGGCACAGCCAATAAAAAAATTGGGGGTTCAAAAAACCCCACAGTACCCCTGAAATGCATAGAAAACTGCTTTTTCTTTGGCACAGCCAATACAAAAATTGGGGGTTCAAAAAACCCCACAGTACCCCTGAAATGCATAGAAAACTGCTTTTTTTTGGCACAGCCAATAAAAAAATTGGAGGTTCAAAAAAAACCACAGTACCCCTGAAATGCATAGAAAACTGCTTTTTTTTGGCACAGCCAATACAAAAATTGGGGGTTCAAAAAAACCCACAGTACCCCTGAAATGCATAGAAAACTGCTTTTTTTTGGCACAGCCAATAAAAGAATTGGGGGTTCAAAAAACCCCACAGTACCCCTGAAATGCATAGAAAACTGCTTTTTTTTGGCACAGCCAATAAAAAAATTGGGGGTTCAAACAACCCCACAGTACCCCTGAAATGCATAGAAAACTGCTTTTTTTGGCACAGCCAATAAAAAAATTGGGGGTTCAAAAAACCCCACAGTACCCCTGAAATGCATAGAAAACTGCTTTTTCTTTGGCACAGCCAATACAAAAATTGGGGGTTCAAAAAACCCCACAGTACCCCTGAAATGCATAGAAAACTGCTTTTTTTTGGCACAGCCAATAAAAAAATTGGGGGTTCAAAAAACCCCACAGTACCCCTGAAATGCATAGAAAACTGCTTTTTTTTGGGCACAGCCAATAAAAAAAAAATTGGGGGTTCAAAAAACCCCACAGTACCCCTGAAATGCATAGAAAACTGCTTTTTTTTGGCACAGCCAATAAAAAAATTGGGGGTTCAAAAAACCCCACAGTACCCCTGAAATGCATAGAAAACTGCTTTTTTTTTTTGGCACAGCCAATAAAAAAATTGGAGGTTCAAAAAAACCCACAGTACCCCTGAAATGCATAGAAAACTGCTTTTTTTTGGCACAGCCAATACAAAAATTGGGGGTTCAAAAAACCCCACAGTACCCCTGAAATGCATAGAAAACTGCTTTTTTTTGGCACAGCCAATAAAAAAATTGGGGGTTCAAAAAACCCCACAGTACCCCTGAAATGCATAGAAAACTGCTTTTTTTTGGCACAGCCAATAAAAAAATTGGGGGTTCAAACAACCCCACAGTACCCCTGAAATGCATAGAAAACTGCTTTTTTTTGGCACAGCCAATAAAAAAATTGGGGGTTCAAAAAACCCCACAGTACCCCTGAAATGCATAGAAAACTGCTTTTTCTTTGGCACAGCCAATACAAAAATTGGGGGTTCAAAAAACCCCACAGTACCCCTGAAATGCATAGAAAACTGCTTTTTTTTGGCACAGCCAATAAAAAAATTGGGGGTTCAAAAAAAACCACAGTACCCCTGAAATGCATAGAAAACTGCTTTTTTTTTGGCCAAAACGCTAGAAAGGTCGAAGGTCAAAAGGTCAAAGGTCAAAAGGTCAAAGGTCAAATCGCTAGAAAGGTCAAATATCAAAACGTCAAAGGTCAAAACGCTAGAAAGGTCAAAGGTCAAAGGTCAAATCGCTAGAAAGGTCAAAATGCCACGATGCACTTTTTTCATCGCTAGAAAGGTCAAAGGTCAAAACACTAGAAAAGTCAAAGGTCAAAACCCCTGAAATGCATATAAAACTGCTTTTTTTGGCACAGCCAATAAAAAAATTGGGGGTTCAAAAAACCCCACAGTATCCCTGAAATGCATAGAAAACTGCTTTTTTTTGGCACAGCCAATAAAAAAATTGGGGGTTCAAAAAACCCCACAGTACCCCTGAAATGCATAGAAAACTGCTTTTTTTTTTGCACAGCCAATAAAAAAATTGGGGGTTCAAAAAACCCCACAGTACCCCTGAAATGCATAGAAAACTGCTTTTTTTTGGCACAGCCAATACAAAAATTGGGGGTTCAAAAAACCCCACAGTACCCCTGAAATGCATAGAAAACTGCTTTTTTTTGGCATAGCCAATAAAAAAATTGGGGGTTCAAAAAACCCCACAGTACCCCTGAAATGCATAGAAAACTGCTTTTTTTTTGGCACAGCCAATAAAAAAATTGAGGGTTCAAAAAACCCCACAGTACCCCTGAAATGCATAGAAAACTGCTTTTTTTTGGCACAGCCAATAAAATAATTGGGGGTTCAAAAAACCCCACAGTACCCCTGAAATGCATAGAAAACTGCTTTTTTTTGGCACAGCCAATAAAAAAATTGGGGTTTCAAAAAACCCCACAGTACCCCTGAAATGCATAGAAAACTGCTTTTTTTTTTGGCACAGCCAATAAAAAAATTGGGGGTTCAAAAAACCCCACGGTACCCCTGAAATGCATAGAAAACTGCTTTTTTTTGGCACAGCCAATAAAAAAATTGGGGGTTCAAAAAACCCCACAGTACCCCTGAAATGCATAGAAAACTGCTTTTTTTTTGGCACAGCCAATAAAAAAATTGGGGGTTCAAAAAACCCCACAGTACCCCTGAAATGCATAGAAAACTTCTTTTTTTTGGCACAGCCAATAAAAAAATTGGGGGTTCAAAAAACCCCACAGTACCCCTGAAATGCATAGAAAACTTCTTTTTTTTGGCATAGCCAATAAAAAAATTGGGGGTTCAAAAAACCCCACAGTACCCCTGAAATGCATAGAAAACTGCTTTTTTTTTTGGCACAGCCAATAAAAAAATTGGGGGTTCAAAAAACCCCACAGTACCCCTGAAATGCATAGAAAACTGCTTTTTTTTGGCACAGCCAATAAAATAATTGGGGGTTCAAAAAACCCCACAGTACCCCTGAAATGCATAGAAAACTGCTTTTTTTTGGCACAGCCAATAAAAAAATTGGGGTTTCAAAAAACCCCACAGTACCCCTGAAATGCATAGAAAACTGCTTTTTTTTTTGGCACAGCCAATAAAAAAATTGGGGGTTCAAAAAACCCCACAGTACCCCTGAAATGCATAGAAAACTGCTTTTTTTTGGCACAGCCAATACAAAAATTGGGGGTTCAAAAAACCCCACAGTACCCCTGAAATGCATAGAAAACTGCTTTTTTTTTTGGCACAGCCAATACAAAAATTAGGGGTTCAAAAAACCCCACAGTACCCCTGAAATGCATAGAAAACTGCTTTTTTTTGGCACAGCCAATAAAAAAATTGGGGGTTCAAAAAACCCCACAGTACCCCTGAAATGCATAGAAAACTGATTTTTTTTGGCATAGCCAATAAAAAAATTGGGGGTTCAAAAAACCCCACAGTACCCCTGAAATGCATAGAAAACTGCTTTTTTTTTGGCACAGCCAATAAAAAAATTGGGGGTTCAAAAAACCCCACAGTACCCCTGAAATGCATAGAAAACTGCTTTTTTTTGGCACAGCCAATAAAAAAATTGGGGGTTCAAAAACCCCACAGTACCCCTGAAATGCATAGAAAACTGCTTTTTTTTGGCACAGCCAATACAAAAATTGGGGGTTCAAAAAACCCCACAGTACCCCTGAAATGCATAGAAAACAGCTTTTTTTTTGCACAGCCAATAAAAAAATTGGGGGTTCAAAAAACCCCACAGTACCCCTGAAATGCATAGAAAACTGCTTTTTTTTGGCACAGCCAATACAAAAATTGGGGGTTCAAAAAAACCCACAGTACCCCTGAAATGCATAGAAAACTGCTTTTTTTTGGCACAGCCAATAAAAAAAAGAATGGGGGGTTCAAAAAACCCCACAGTACCCCTGAAATGCATAGAAAACTGCTTTTTTTTGGCCAAAACGCTAGAAAGGTCAAAGGTCAAAAGGTCAAAGGTCAAAAGGTCAAAGGTCAAAAGGTCAAAGGTCAAAAGGTCAAAGGTCAAATCGCTAGATAGGTCAAATATCAAAACGTCAAAGGTCAAAACGCTATAAAGGTCAAAGGTCAAAGGTCAAATCGCTAGAAAGGTCAAAATGCCACGATGCACTTTTTTCATCGCTAGAAAGGTCAAAGGTCAAAACACTAGAAAGGTCAAAGGTCAAAACCCCTGAAATGCATAGAAAACTGCTTTTTTTGGCACAGCCAATAAAAAAATTGGGGGTTCAAAAAACCCCACAGTACCCCTGAAATGCATAGAAAACTGCTTTTTTTTGGCACAGCCAATAAAAAAATTGGGGGTTCAAAAAACCCCACAGTACCCCTGAAATGCATAGAAAACTGCTTTTTTTTTGGCACAGCCAATACAAAAATTGGGGGTTCAAAAAATCCCACAGTACCCCTGAAATGCATAGAAAACTGCTTTTATTTGGCACAGCCAATAAAAAAATTGGGGGTTCAAAAAACCCCACAGTACCCCTGAAATGCATAGAAAACTGCTTTTTTTTTGGCACAGCCAATAAAAAATTGGGGGTTCAAAAAACCCCACAGTACCCCTGAAATGCATAGAAAACTGCTTTTTTTTTGCACAGCCAATAAAAAAATTGGGGGTTCAAAAAACCCCACAGTACCCCTGAAATGCATAGAAAACTGCTTTTTTTTGGCACAGCCAATAAAAAAATTGGGGGTTCAAAAAACCCCACAGTACCCCTGAAATGCATAGAAAACTGCTTTTTTTGGCACAGCCAATACAAAAATTGGGGGTTCAAAAAACCCCACAGTACCCCTGAAATGCATAGAAAACTGCTTTTTTTTTTGGCACAGCCAATAAAAAAATTGGGGGTTCAAAAAACCCCACAGTACCCCTGAAATGCATAGAAAACTGCTTTTTTTTGGCACAGCCAATAAAAAAATTGGGGGTTCAAAAAACCCCACAGTACCCCTGAAATGCATAGAAAACTCCTTTTTTTTGGGCACAGCCAATAAAAAAAAAATTGGGGGTTCAAAAAACCCCACAGTACCCCTGAAATGCATAGAAAACTGCTTTTTTTTGGCACAGCCAATAAAAAAATTGGAGGTTCAAAAAAAACCACAGTACCCCTGAAATGCATAGAAAACTGCTTTTTTTTGGCACAGCCAATACAAAAATTGGGGGTTCAAAAAAACCCACAGTACCCCTGAAATGCATAGAAAACTGCTTTTTTTTGGCACAGCCAATAAAAGAATTGGGGGTTCAAAAAACCCCACAGTACCCCTGAAATGCATAGAAAACTGCTTTTTTTTGGCACAGCCAATAAAAAAATTGGGGGTTCAAACAACCCCACAGTACCCCTGAAATGCATAGAAAACTGCTTTTTTTGGCACAGCCAATAAAAAAATTGGGGGTTCAAAAAACCCCACAGTACCCCTGAAATGCATAGAAAACTGCTTTTTCTTTGGCACAGCCAATACAAAAATTGGGGGTTCAAAAAACCCCACAGTACCCCTGAAATGCATAGAAAACTGCTTTTTTTTGGCACAGCCAATAAAAAAATTGGGGGTTCAAAAAACCCCACAGTACCCCTGAAATGCATAGAAAACTGCTTTTTTTTGGGCACAGCCAATAAAAAAAAAATTGGGGGTTCAAAAAACCCCACAGTACCCCTGAAATGCATAGAAAACTGCTTTTTTTTGGCACAGCCAATAAAAAAATTGGGGGTTCAAAAAACCCCACAGTACCCCTGAAATGCATAGAAAACTGCTTTTTTTTTTTGGCACAGCCAATAAAAAAATTGGAGGTTCAAAAAAACCCACAGTACCCCTGAAATGCATAGAAAACTGCTTTTTTTTGGCACAGCCAATACAAAAATTGGGGGTTCAAAAAACCCCACAGTACCCCTGAAATGCATAGAAAACTGCTTTTTTTTGGCACAGCCAATAAAAAAATTGGGGGTTCAAAAAACCCCACAGTACCCCTGAAATGCATAGAAAACTGCTTTTTTTTGGCACAGCCAATACAAAAATTGGGGGTTCAAACAACCCCACAGTACCCCTGAAATGCATAGAAAACTGCTTTTTTTTGGCACAGCCAATAAAAAAATTGGGGGTTCAAAAAACCCCACAGTACCCCTGAAATGCATAGAAAACTGCTTTTTCTTTGGCACAGCCAATACAAAAATTGGGGGTTCAAAAAACCCCACAGTACCCCTGAAATGCATAGAAAACTGCTTTTTTTTGGCACAGCCAATAAAAAAATTGGGGGTTCAAAAAAAACCACAGTACCCCTGAAATGCATAGAAAACTGCTTTTTTTTTGGCCAAAACGCTAGAAAGGTCGAAGGTCAAAAGGTCAAAGGTCAAAAGGTCAAAGGTCAAATCGCTAGAAAGGTCAAATATCAAAACGTCAAAGGTCAAAACGCTAGAAAGGTCAAAGGTCAAAGGTCAAATCGCTAGAAAGGTCAAAATGCCACGATGCACTTTTTTCATCGCTAGAAAGGTCAAAGGTCAAAACACTAGAAAAGTCAAAGGTCAAAACCCCTGAAATGCATATAAAACTGCTTTTTTTGGCACAGCCAATAAAAAAATTGGGGGTTCAAAAAACCCCACAGTATCCCTGAAATGCATAGAAAACTGCTTTTTTTTGGCACAGCCAATAAAAAAATTGGGGGTTCAAAAAACCCCACAGTACCCCTGAAATGCATAGAAAACTGCTTTTTTTTTGGCACAGCCAATAAAAAAATTGGGGGTTCAAAAAACCCCACAGTACCCCTGAAATGCATAGAAAACTGCTTTTTTTTGGCACAGCCAATACAAAAATTGGGGGTTCAAAAAACCCCACAGTACCCCTGAAATGCATAGAAAACTGCTTTTTTTTGGCATAGCCAATAAAAAAATTGGGGGTTCAAAAAACCCCACAGTACCCCTGAAATGCATAGAAAACTGCTTTTTTTTTGGCACAGCCAATAAAAAAATTGAGGGTTCAAAAAACCCCACAGTACCCCTGAAATGCATAGAAAACTGCTTTTTTTTGGCACAGCCAATAAAATAATTGGGGGTTCAAAAAACCCCACAGTACCCCTGAAATGCATAGAAAACTGCTTTTTTTTGGCACAGCCAATAAAAAAATTGGGGTTTCAAAAAACCCCACAGTACCCCTGAAATGCATAGAAAACTGCTTTTTTTTTTGGCACAGCCAATAAAAAAATTGGGGGTTCAAAAAACCCCACAGTACCCCTGAAATGCATAGAAAACTGCTTTTTTTTGGCACAGCCAATAAAATAATTGGGGGTTCAAAAAACCCCACAGTACCCCTGAAATGCATAGAAAACTGCTTTTTTTTGGCACAGCCAATAAAAAAATTGGGGTTTCAAAAAACCCCACAGTACCCCTGAAATGCATAGAAAACTGCTTTTTTTTTTGGCACAGCCAATAAAAAAATTGGGGGTTCAAAAAACCCCACAGTACCCCTGAAATGCATAGAAAACTGCTTTTTTTTGGCACAGCCAATACAAAAATTGGGGGTTCAAAAAACCCCACAGTACCCCTGAAATGCATAGAAAACTGCTTTTTTTTTTGGCACAGCCAATAAAAAAATTAGGGGTTCAAAAAACCCCACAGTACCCCTGAAATGCATAGAAAACTGCTTTTTTTTTGGCACAGCCAATACAAAAATTGGGGGTTCAAAAAACCCCACAGTACCCCTGAAATGCATAGAAAACTGCTTTTTTTTGGCACAGCCAATACAAAAATTGGGGGTTCAAAAAACCCCACAGTACCCCTGAAATGCATAGAAAACTGCTTTTTTTTTGGCACAGCCAATAAAAAAATTGGGGGTTCAAAAAACCCCACAGTACCCCTGAAATGCATAGAAAAGTGCTTTTTTTGGCACAGCCAATAAAAAAATTGGGGTTTCAAAAAACCCCACAGTACCCCTGAAATGCATAGAAAACTGCTTTTTTTTTGGCACAGCCAATAAAAAAATTGGGGGTTCAAAAAACCCCACAGTACCCCTGAAATGCATAGAAAACTGCTTTTTTTTGGCACAGCCAATAAAAAAATTGGGGGTTCAAAAAACCCCACAGTACCCCTGAAATGCATAGAAAACTGCTTTTTTTTGGCATAGCCAATAAAAAAATTGGGGGTTCAAAAAACCCCACAGTACCCCTGAAATGCATAGAAAACCTTTTTTTTTGGCACAGCCAATAAAAAAATTGGGGGTTCAAAAAACCCCACAGTACCCCTGAAATGCATAGAAAACTGCTTTTTTTTGGCACAGCCAATAAAAAAATTGGGGGTTCAAAAACCCCACAGTACCCCTGAAATGTATAGAAAACTGCTTTTTTTTGGCACAGCCAATACAAAAATTGGGGATTCAAAAAACCCCACAGTACCCCTAAAATGCATAGAAAACTGCTTTTTTTTTTGGCACATCCAATAAAAAAATTGGGGGTTCAAAAAAACCCACAGTACCCCTGAAATGCATAGAAAACTGCTTTTTTTTGGCACAGCCAATACAAAAATTGGGGGTTCAAAAAACCCCACAGTACCCCTAAAATGCATAGAAAACTGCTTTTTTTTGGCACAGCCAATAAAAAAATTGGGGGTTCAAAAAACCCCACAGTACCCCTGAAATGCATAGAAAACTGCTTTTTTTTGGCACAGCCAATAAAAGGTCAAATATCAAAACGTCAAAGGTCAAAACGCTAGAAAGGTCAAAGGTCAAAAGGTCAAAGGTCAAAAGGTCAAAGGTCAAATCGCTAGAAAGGTCAAAATGCCACGATGCGCTTTTTTCATCGCTAGAAAGGTCAAAGGTCAAAACACTAGAAAGGTCAAAGGTCAAAACCCCTGAAATGCATAGAAAACTGCTTTTTTTGGCACAGCCAATAAAAAAATTGGGGGTTCAAAAAACCCCACAGTACCCCTGAAATGCATAGAAAACTGCTTTTTTTTGGCACAGCCAATAAAATAATTGGGGGTTCAAAAAACCCCACAGTACCCCTGAAATGCATAGAAAACTGCTTTTTTTTGGCACAGCCAATAAAAAAATTGGGGTTTCAAAAAACCCCACAGTACCCCTGAAATGCATAGAAAACTGCTTTTTTTTTTGGCACAGCCAATAAAAAAATTGGGGGTTAAAAAAACCCCACAGTACCCCTGAAATGCATAGAAAACTGCTTTTTTTTGGCACAGCCAATACAAAAATTGGGGGTTCAAAAAACCCCACAGTACCCCTGAAATGCATAGAAAACTGCTTTTTTTTGGCACAGCCAATAAAAAAATTGGGGGTTCAAAAAACCCCACAGTACCCCTGAAATGCATAGAAAACTGCTTTTTTTTTGGCACAGCCAATAAAAAAATTGGGGGTTCAAAAAACCCCACAGTACCCCTGAAATGCATAGAAAACTGCTTTTTTTGGCACAGCCAATAAAGAAATTGGGGTTTCAAAAAACCCCACAGTACCCCTGAAATGCATAGAAAACTGCTTTTTTTTTGGCACAGCCAATAAAAAAATTGGGGGTTCAAAAAACCCCACAGTACCCCTGAAATGCATAGAAAACTGCTTTTTTTTGGCACAGCCAATAAAAAAATTGGGGGTTCAAAAAACCCCACAGTACCCCTGAAATGCATAGAAAACTGCTTTTTTTTGGCATAGCCAATAAAAAAATTGGGGGTTCAAAAAACCCCACAGTACCCCTGAAATGCATAGAAAACTGCTTTTTTTTTGGCACAGCCAATAAAAAAATTGGGGGTTCAAAAAACCCCACAGTACCCCTGAAATGCATAGAAAACTGCTTTTTTTTGGCACAGCCAATAAAAAAATTGGGGGTTCAAAAACCCCACAGTACCCCTGAAATGCATAGAAAACTGCTTTTTTTTGGCACAGCCAATACAAAAATTGGGGATTCAAAAGACCCCACAGTACCCCTAAAATGCATAGAAAACTGCTTTTTTTTTTGGCACATCCAATAAAAAAATTGGGGGTTCAAAAAAACCCACAGTACCCCTGAAATGCATAGAAAACTGCTTTTTTTTGGCACAGCCAATACAAAAATTGGGGGTTCAAAAAACCCCACAGTACCCCTAAAATGCATAGAAAACTGCTTTTTTTTGGCACAGCCAATAAAAAACTTGGGGGTTCAAAAAACCCCACAGTACCCCTGAAATGCATAGAAAACTGCTTTTTTTTGGCACAGCCAATAAAAGGTCAAATATCAAAACGTCAAAGGTCAAAACGCTAGAAAGGTCAAAGGTCAAAAGGTCAAAGGTCAAAAGGTCAAAGGTCAAATCGCTAGAAAGGTCAAAATGCCACGATGCGCTTTTTTCATCGCTAGAAAGGTCAAAGGTCAAAACACTAGAAAGGTCAAAGGTCAAAACCCCTGAAATGCATAGAAAACTGCTTTTTTTGGCACAGCCAATACAAAAATTGGGGGTACAAAAAAACCCACAGTACCCCTGAAATGCATAGAAAACTGCTTTTTTTTGGCCAAAACGCTAGAAAGGTCAAAGGTCAAAAGGTCAAAGGTCAAAGGTCAAATCGCTAGAAAGGTCAAAAATCAAAACGTCAAAGGTCAAAACGCTAGAAAGGTCAAAGGTCAAATGTCAAAAGGTCAAAGGTCAAATCGCTAGAAAGGTCAAAATGCCACGATGCGCTTTTTTCATCGCTAGAAAGGTCAAAGGTCAAAACACTAGAAAGGTCAAAGGTCAAAACCCCTGAAATGCATAGAAAACTGCTTTTTTTGGCACAGCCAATAAAAAAATTGGGGGTTCAAAAAACCCCACAGTACCCCTGAAATGCATAGAAAACTGCTTTTTTTTGGCACAGCCAATACAAAAATTGGGGGTTCAAAAAACCCCACAGTACCCCTGAAATGCATAGAAAACTGCTTTTTTTTTGGCACAGCCAATACAAAAATTGGGGGTTCAAAAAACCCCACAGTACCCCTGAAATGCATAGAAAACTGCTTTTTTTTTGGCACAGCCAATAAAAAAATTGGGGGTTCAAAAAAACCCACAGTACCCCTGAAATGCATAGAAAACTGCTTTTTTTTTTGGCACAGCCAATAAAAAAATTGGGGGTTCAAAAAACCCCACAGTACCCCTGAAATGCATAGAAAACTGCTTTTTTTTGGCACAGCCAATAAAAAAATTGGGGGTTCAAAAAACCCCACAGTACCCCTGAAATGCATAGAAAACTGCTTTTTTTTGGCACAGCCAGTAAAAAAATTGGGGGTTCAAAAAACCCCACAGTACCCCTGAAATGCATAGAAAACTGCTTTTTTTTTTGGCACAGCCAAAAAAAAAATTGGGGGTTCAAAAAACCCCACAGTACCCCTGAAATGCATAGAAAACTGCTTTTTTTTGGCACAGCCAATACAAAAATTGGGGGTTCAAAAAACCCCACAGTACCCCTGAAATGCATAGAAAACTGCTTTTTTTTGGCACAGCCAATACAAAAATTGGGGGTTCAAAAAACCCCACAGTACCCCTGAAATGCATAGAAAACTGCTTTTTCTTTGGCACAGCCAATACAAAAATTGGGGGTTCAAAAAACCCCACAGTACCCCTGAAATGCATAGAAAACTGTTTTTTTTTGGCACAGCCAATAAAAAAATTGGGGGTTCAAAAAACCCCACAGTACCCCTGAAATGCATAGAAAACTGCTTTTTTTTGGCACAGCCAGTAAAAAAATTGGGGTTTCAAAAAACCCCACAGTACCCCTGAAATGCATAGAAAACTGCTTTTTTTTTGGCACAGCCAATAAAAAAATTGGGGGTTCAAAAAACCCCACAGTACCCCTGAAATGCATAGAAAACTGCTTTTTTTTGGCACAGCCAATACAAAAATTGGGGGTTCAAAAAACCCCACAGTACCCCTGAAATGCATAGAAAACTGCTTTTTTTTGGCATAGCCAATAAAAAAATTGGGGGTTCAAAAAACCCCACAGTACCCCTGAAATGCATAGAAAACTGCTTTTTTTTTGGCACAGCCAATAAAAAAATTGAGGGTTCAAAAAACCCCACAGTACCCCTGAAATGCATAGAAAACTGCTTTTTTTTGGCACAGCCAATAAAATAATTGGGGGTTCAAAAAACCCCACAGTACCCCTGAAATGCATAGAAAACTGCTTTTTTTTGGCACAGCCAATAAAAAAATTGGGGTTTCAAAAAACCCCACAGTACCCCTGAAATGCATAGAAAACTGCTTTTTTTTTTTGGCACAGCCAATACAAAAATTGGGGGTTCAAAAAACCCCACAGTACCCCTGAAATGCATAGAAAACTGCTTTTTTTTGGCACAGCCAATAAAAAAATTGGGGGTTCAAAAAACCCCACAGTACCCCTGAAATGCATAGAAAACTGCTTTTTTTTGGCACAGCCAATAAAAAAATTGGGGGTTCAAAAAACCCCACAGTACCCCTGAAATGCATAGAAAACTGCTTTTTTTTTGGCACAGCCAATAAAAAAATTGGGGGTTCAAAAAACCCCACAGTACCCCTGAAATGCATAGAAAACTGCTTTTATTTGGCACAGCCAATACAAAAATTGGGGGTTCAAAAAACCCCACAGTACCCCTGAAATGCATAGAAAACTGCTTTTTTTTGGCACAGCCAATAAAAAAATTGGGGGTTCAAAAAACCCCACAGTACCCCTGAAATGCATAGAAAACTGCTTTTTTTTTGCACAGCCAATAAAAAAATTGGGGGTTCAAAAAACCCCACAGTACCCCTGAAATGCATAGAAAACTGCTTTTTTTTGGCACAGCCAATAAAAAAATTGGGGGTTCAAAAAACCCCACAGTACCCCTGAAATGCATAGAAAACTGCTTTTTTTTTTGGCACATCCAATAAAAAAATTGGGGGTTCAAAAAAACCCACAGTACCCCTGAAATGCATAGAAAACTGCTTTTTTTTGGCACAGCCAATACAAAAATTGGGGGTTCAAAAAACCCCACAGTACCCCTAAAATGCATAGAAAACTGCTTTTTTTTGGCACAGCCAATAAAATAATTGGGGGTTCAAAAAACCCCACAGTACCCCTGAAATGCATAGAAAACTGCTTTTTTTTGGCACAGCCAATAAAAAAATTGGGGTTTCAAAAAACCCCACAGTACCCCTGAAATGCATAGAAAACTGCTTTTTTTTTTGGCACAGCCAATAAAAAAATTGGGGGTTCAAAAAACCCCACAGTACCCCTGAAATGCATAGAAAACTGCTTTTTTTTGGCACAGCCAATACAAAAATTGGGGGTTCAAAAAACCCCACAGTACCCCTGAAATGCATAGAAAACTGCTTTTTTTTTTGGCACAGCCAATAAAAAAATTAGGGGTTCAAAAAACCCCACAGTACCCCTGAAATGCATAGAAAACTGCTTTTTTTTTGGCACAGCCAATACAAAAATTGGGGGTTCAAAAAACCCCACAGTACCCCTGAAATGCATAGAAAACTGCTTTTTTTTGGCACAGCCAATACAAAAATTGGGGGTTCAAAAAACCCCACAGTACCCCTGAAATGCATAGAAAACTGCTTTTTTTTTGGCACAGCCAATAAAAAAATTGGGGGTTCAAAAAACCCCACAGTACCCCTGAAATGCATAGAAAACTGCTTTTTTTTTGGCACAGCCAATAAAAAAATTGGGGGTTCAAAAAACCCCACAGTACCCCTGAAATGCATAGAAAACTGCTTTTTTTTGGCACAGCCAATAAAAATATTGGGGGTTCAAAAACCCCACAGTACCCCTGAAATGTATAGAAAACTGCTTTTTTTTGGCACAGCCAATACAAAAATTGGGGATTCAAAAAACCCCACAGTACCCCTAAAATGCATAGAAAACTGCTTTTTTTTTGGCACATCCAATAAAAAAATTGGGGGTTCAAAAAAACCCACAGTACCCCTGAAATGCATAGAAAACTGCTTTTTTTTGGCACAGCCAATACAAAAATTGGGGGTTCAAAAAACCCCACAGTACCCCTAAAATGCATAGAAAACTGCTTTTTTTTGGCACAGCCAATAAAAAAATTGGGGGTTCAAAAAACCCCACAGTACCCCTGAAATGCATAGAAAACTGCTTTTTTTTGGCACAGCCAATAAAAGGTCAAATATCAAAACGTCAAAGGTCAAAACGCTAGAAAGGTCAAAGGTCAAAAGGTCAAAGGTCAAAAGGTCAAAGGTCAAATCGCTAGAAAGGTCAAAATGCCACGATGCGCTTTTTTCATCGCTAGAAAGGTCAAAGGTCAAAACACTAGAAAGGTCAAAGGTCAAAACCCCTGAAATGCATAGAAAACTGCTTTTTTTGGCACAGCCAATAAAAAAATTGGGGGTTCAAAAAACCCCACAGTACCCCTGAAATGCATAGAAAACTGCTTTTTTTTTGGCACAGCCAATAAAAAAATTGGGGGTTCAAAAAACCCCACAGTACCCCTGAAATGCATAGAAAACTGCTTTTTTTTGGCACAGCCAATAAAAAAATTGGGGGTTCAAAAAACCCCACAGTACCCCTGAAATGCATAGAAAACTGCTTTTTTTTGGCATAGCCAATAAAAAAATTGGGGGTTCAAAAAACCCCACAGTACCCCTGAAATGCATAGAAAACTGCTTTTTTTTTGGCACAGCCAATAAAAAAATTGGGGGTTCAAAAAACCCCACAGTACCCCTGAAATGCATAGAAAACTGCTTTTTTTTGGCACAGCCAATAAAAAAATTGGGGGTTCAAAAACCCCACAGTACCCCTGAAATGCATAGAAAACTGCTTTTTTTTGGCACAGCCAATACAAAAATTGGGGATTCAAAAAACCCCACAGTACCCCTAAAATGCATAGAAAACTGCTTTTTTTTTTGGCACATCCAATAAAAAAATTGGGGGTTCAAAAAACCCACAGTACCCCTGAAATGCATAGAAAACTGCTTTTTTTTGGCACAGCCAATACAAAAATTGGGGGTTCAAAAAACCCCACAGTACCCCTAAAATGCATAGAAAACTGCTTTTTTTTGGCACAGCCAATAAAAAACTTGGGGGTTCAAAAAACCCCACAGTACCCCTGAAATGCATAGAAAACTGCTTTTTTTTGGCACAGCCAATAAAAGGTCAAATATCAAAACGTCAAAGGTCAAAACGCTAGAAAGGTCAAAGGTCAAAAGGTCAAAGGTCAAAAGGTCAAAGGTCAAATCGCTAGAAAGGTCAAAATGCCACGATGCGCTTTTTTCATCGCTAGAAAGGTCAAAGGTCAAAACACTAGAAAGGTCAAAGGTCAAAACCCCTGAAATGCATAGAAAACTGCTTTTTTTGGCACAGCCAATACAAAAATTGGGGGTACAAAAAAACCCACAGTACCCCTGAAATGCATAGAAAACTGCTTTTTTTTGGCCAAAACGCTAGAAAGGTCAAAGGTCAAAAGGTCAAAGGTCAAAGGTCAAATCGCTAGAAAGGTCAAAAATCTAAACGTCAAAGGTCAAAACGCTAGAAAGGTCAAAGGTCAAATGTCAAAAGGTCAAAGGTCAAATCGCTAGAAAGGTCAAAATGCCACGATGCGCTTTTTTCATCGCTAGAAAGGTCAAAGGTCAAAACACTAGAAAGGTCAAAGGTCAAAACCCCTGAAATGCATAGAAAACTGCTTTTTTTGGCACAGCCAATAAAAAAATTGGGGGTTCAAAAAACCCCACAGTACCCCTGAAATGCATAGAAAACTGCTTTTTTTTGGCACAGCCAATACAAAAATTGGGGGTTCAAAAAACCCCACAGTACCCCTGAAATGCATAGAAAACTGCTTTTTTTTTGGCACAGCCAATACAAAAATTGGGGGTTCAAAAAACCCCACAGTACCCCTGAAATGCATAGAAAACTGCTTTTTTTTTGGCACAGCCAATAAAAAAATTGGGGGTTCAAAAAAACCCACAGTACCCCTGAAATGCATAGAAAACTGCTTTTTTTTTTGGCACAGCCAATAAAAAAATTGGGGGTTCAAAAAACCCCACAGTACCCCTGAAATGCATAGAAAACTGCTTTTTTTTGGCACAGCCAATAAAAAAATTGGGGGTTCAAAAAACCCCACAGTACCCCTGAAATGCATAGAAAACTGCTTTTTTTTGGCACAGCCAGTAAAAAAATTGGGGGTTCAAAAAACCCCACAGTACCCCTGAAATGCATAGAAAACTGCTTTTTTTTGGCACAGCCAAAAAAAAAATTGGGGGTTCAAAAAACCCCACAGTACCCCTGAAATGCATAGAAAACTGCTTTTTTTTGGCACAGCCAATACAAAAATTGGGGGTTCAAAAAACCCCACAGTACCCCTGAAATGCATAGAAAACTGCTTTTTTTTGGCACAGCCAATACAAAAATTGGGGGTTCAAAAAACCCCACAGTACCCCTGAAATGCATAGAAAACTGCTTTTTCTTTGGCACAGCCAATACAAAAATTGGGGGTTCAAAAAACCCCACAGTACCCCTGAAATGCATAGAAAACTGTTTTTTTTTGGCACAGCCAATAAAAAAATTGGGGGTTCAAAAAACCCCACAGTACCCCTGAAATGCATAGAAAACTGCTTTTTTTTGGCACAGCCAGTAAAAAAATTGGGGTTTCAAAAAAACCCACAGTACCCCTGAAATGCATAGAAAACTGCTTTTTTTTTGGCACAGCCAATAAAAAAATTGGGGGTTCAAAAAACCCCACAGTACCCCTGAAATGCATAGAAAACTGCTTTTTTTTGGCACAGCCAATACAAAAATTGGGGGTTCAAAAAACCCCACAGTACCCCTGAAATGCATAGAAAACTGCTTTTTTTTGGCATAGCCAATAAAAAAATTGGGGGTTCAAAAAACCCCACAGTACCCCTGAAATGCATAGAAAACTGCTTTTTTTTTGGCACAGCCAATAAAAAAATTGAGGGTTCAAAAAACCCCACAGTACCCCTGAAATGCATAGAAAACTGCTTTTTTTTGGCACAGCCAATAAAATAATTGGGGGTTCAAAAAACCCCACAGTACCCCTGAAATGCATAGAAAACTGCTTTTTTTTGGCACAGCCAATAAAAAAATTGGGGTTTCAAAAAACCCCACAGTACCCCTGAAATGCATAGAAAACTGCTTTTTTTTTTTGGCACAGCCAATACAAAAATTGGGGGTTCAAAAAACCCCACAGTACCCCTGAAATGCATAGAAAACTGCTTTTTTTTGGCACAGCCAATAAAAAAATTGGGGGTTCAAAAAACCCCACAGTACCCCTGAAATGCATAGAAAACTGCTTTTTTTTGGCACAGCCAATAAAAAAATTGGGGGTTCAAAAAACCCCACAGTACCCCTGAAATGCATAGAAAACTGCTTTTTTTTTGGCACAGCCAATAAAAAAATTGGGGGTTCAAAAAACCCCACAGTACCCCTGAAATGCATAGAAAACTGCTTTTATTTGGCACAGCCAATAAAAAAATTGGGGGTTCAAAAAACCCCACAGTACCCCTGAAATGCATAGAAAACTGCTTTTTTTGGCACAGCCAATAAAAAAATTGGGGGTTCAAAAAACCCCACAGTACCCCTGAAATGCATAGAAAACTGCTTTTTTTTGGCACAGCCAATACAAAAATTGGGGGTTCAAAAAACCCCACAGTACCCCTGAAATGCATAGAAAACTGCTTTTTTTTTGGCACAGCCAATACAAAAATTGGGGGTTCAAAAAACCCCACAGTACCCCTGAAATGCATAGAAAACTGCTTTTTTTTTGGCACAGCCAATAAAAAAATTGGGGGTTCAAAAAAACCCACAGTACCCCTGAAATGCATAGAAAACTGCTTTTTTTTTTGGCACAGCCAATAAAAAAATTGGGGGTTCAAAAAACCCCACAGTACCCCTGAAATGCATAGAAAACTGCTTTTTTTTGGCACAGCCAATAAAAAAATTGGGGGTTCAAAAAACCCCACAGTACCCCTGAAATGCATAGAAAACTGCTTTTTTTTGGCACAGCCAGTAAAAAAATTGGGGGTTCAAAAAACCCCACAGTACCCCTGAAATGCATAGAAAACTGCTTTTTTTTTTGGCACAGCCAAAAAAAAAATTGGGGGTTCAAAAAACCCCACAGTACCCCTGAAATGCATAGAAAACTGCTTTTTTTTGGCACAGCCAATACAAAAATTGGGGGTTCAAAAAACCCCACAGTACCCCTGAAATGCATAGAAAACTGCTTTTTTTTGGCACAGCCAATACAAAAATTGGGGGTTCAAAAAACCCCACAGTACCCCTGAAATGCATAGAAAACTGCTTTTTTTTGGCACAGCCAGTAAAAAAATTGGGGTTTCAAAAAACCCCACAGTACCCCTGAAATGCATAGAAAACTGCTTTTTTTTTGGCACAGCCAATAAAAAAATTGGGGGTTCAAAAAACCCCACAGTACCCCTGAAATGCATAGAAAACTGCTTTTTTTTGGCACAGCCAATACAAAAATTGGGGGTTCAAAAAACCCCACAGTACCCCTGAAATGCATAGAAAACTGCTTTTTTTGGCATAGCCAATAAAAAAATTGGGGGTTCAAAAAACCCCACAGTACCCCTGAAATGCATAGAAAACTGCTTTTTTTTTGGCACAGCCAATAAAAAAATTGAGGGTTCAAAAAACCCCACAGTACCCCTGAAATGCATAGAAAACTGCTTTTTTTTGGCACAGCCAATAAAATAATTGGGGGTTCAAAAAACCCCACAGTACCCCTGAAATGCATAGAAAACTGCTTTTTTTGGGCACAGCCAATAAAAAAATTGGGGTTTCAAAAAACCCCACAGTACCCCTGAAATGCATAGAAAACTGCTTTTTTTTTTTGGCACAGCCAATACAAAAATTGGGGGTTCAAAAAACCCCACAGTACCCCTGAAATGCATAGAAAACTGCTTTTTTTTGGCACAGCCAATAAAAAAATTGGGGGTTCAAAAAACCCCACAGTACCCCTGAAATGCATAGAAAACTGCTTTTTTTTGGCACAGCCAATACAAAAATTGGGGGTTCAAAAAACCCCACAGTACCCCTGAAATGCATAGAAAACTGCTTTTTTTTTGGCACAGCCAATAAAAAAATTGGGGGTTCAAAAAACCCCACAGTACCCCTGAAATGCATAGAAAACTGCTTTTATTTGGCACAGCCAATAAAAAAATTGGGGGTTCAAAAAACCCCACAGTACCCCTGAAATGCATAGAAAACTGCTTTTTTTTGGCACAGCCAATAAAAAAATTGGGGGTTCAAAAAACCCCACAGTACCCCTGAAATGCATAGAAAACTGCTTTTTTTTTGCACAGCCAATAAAAAAATTGGGGGTTCAAAAAAACCCACAGTACCCCTGAAATGCATAGAAAACTGCTTTTTTTTGGCACAGCCAATAAAAAAATTGGGGGTTCAAAAAACCCCACAGTACCCCTGAAATGCATAGAAAACTGATTTTTTTTGGCACAGCCAATAAAAAAATTGGGGGTTCAAAAAACCCCACAGTACCCCTGAAATGCATAGAAAACTGCTTTTTTTTGGCACAGCCAATAAAAAAATTGGGGGTTCAAAAAACCCCACAGTACCCCTGAAATGCATAGAAAACTGCTTTTTTTTTGGCACAGCCAATAAAAAAATTGGGGGTTCAAAAAACCCCACAGTACCCCTGAAATGCATAGAAAACTGCTTTTATTTGGCACAGCCAATAAAAAAATTGGGGGTTCAAAAAACCCCACAGTACCCCTGAAATGCATAGAAAACTGCTTTTTTTTGGCACAGCCAATAAAAAAATTGGGGGTTCAAAAAACCCCACAGTACCCCTGAAATGCATAGAAAACTGCTTTTTTTTTGCACAGCCAATAAAAAAATTGGGGGTTCAAAAAACCCCACAGTACCCCTGAAATGCATAGAAAACTGCTTTTTTTTGGCACAGCCAATAAAAAAATTGGGGGTTCAAAAAACCCCACAGTACCCCTGAAATGCATAGAAAACTGCTTTTTTTTTTGGCACATCCAATAAAAAAATTGGGGGTTCAAAAAAACCCACAGTACCCCTGAAATGCATAGAAAACTGCTTTTTTTTGGCACAGCCAATACAAAAATTGGGGGTTCAAAAAACCCCACAGTACCCCTAAAATGCATAGAAAACTGCTTTTTTTTGGCACAGCCAATAAAAAAATTGGGGGTTCAAAAAACCCCACAGTACCCCTGAAATGCATAGAAAACTGCTTTTTTTCGGCACAGCCAATAAAAGGTCAAATATCAAAACGTCAAAGGTCAAAACGCTAGAAAGGTCAAAGGTCAAAAGGTCAAAGGTCAAAAGGTCAAAGGTCAAATCGCTAGAAAGGTCAAAATGCCACGATGCGCTTTTTTCATCGCTAGAAAGGTCAAAGGTCAAAACACTAGAAAGGTCAAAGGTCAAAACCCCTGAAATGCATAGAAAACTGCTTTTTTTGGCACAGCCAATAAAAAAATTGGGGGTACAAAAAAAACCACAGTACCCCTGAAATGCATAGAAAACTGATTTTTTTTGGCCAAAACGCTAGAAAGGTCAAAGGTCAAAAGGTCAAAGGTCAAAGGTCAAATCGCTAGAAAGGTCAAAAATCAAAACGTCAAAGGTCAAAACGCTAGAAAGGTCAAAGGTCAAATGTCAAAAGGTCAAAGGTCAAATCGCTAGAAAGGTCAAAATGCCACGATGCGCTTTTTTCATCGCTAGAAAGGTCAAAGGTCAAAACACTAGAAAGGTCAAAGGTCAAAACCCCTGAAATGCATAGAAAACTGCTTTTTTTGGCACAGCCAATAAAAAAATTGGGGGTTCAAAAAACCCCACAGTACCCCTGAAATGCATAGAAAACTGCTTTTTTTTGGCACAGCCAATACAAAAATTGGGGGTTCAAAAAACCCCACAGTACCCCTGAAATGCATAGAAAACTGCTTTTTTTTTGGCACAGCCAATACAAAAATTGGGGGTTCAAAAAACCCCACAGTACCCCTGAAATGCATAGAAAACTGCTTTTTTTTTGGCACAGCCAATAAAAAAATTGGGGGTTCAAAAAACCCCACAGTACCCCTGAAATGCATAGAAAACTGCTTTTTTTTTTGGCACAGCCAATAAAAAAATTGGGGGTTCAAAAAACCCCACAGTACCCCTGAAATGCATAGAAAACTGCTTTTTTTTGGCACAGCCAGTAAAAAAATTGGGGGTTCAAAAAACCCCACAGTACCCCTGAAATGCATAGAAAACTGCTTTTTTTTGGCACAGCCAATAAAATAATTGGGGGTTCAAAAAACCCCACAGTACCCCTGAAATGCATAGAAAACTGCTTTTTTTTGGCACAGCCAATAAAAAAATTGGGGTTTCAAAAAACCCCACAGTACCCCTGAAATGCATAGAAAACTGCTTTTTTTTTTTGGCACAGCCAATAAAAAAATTGGGGGTTCAAAAAACCCCACGGTACCCCTGAAATGCATAGAAAACTGCTTTTTTTTGGCACAGCCAATAAAAAAATTGGGGGTTCAAAAAACCCCACAGTACCCCTGAAATGCATAGAAAACTGCTTTTTTTTTGGCACAGCCAATAAAAAAATTGGGGGTTCAAAAAACCCCACAGTACCCCTGAAATGCATAGAAAACTTCTTTTTTTTGGCACAGCCAATACAAAAATTGGGGGTTCAAAAAACCCCACAGTACCCCTGAAATGCATAGAAAACTTCTTTTTTTTGGCATAGCCAATAAAAAAATTGGGGGTTCAAAAAACCCCACAGTACCCCTGAAATGCATAGAAAACTGCTTTTTTTTTTGGCACAGCCAATAAAAAAATTGGGGGTTCAAAAAACCCCACAGTACCCCTGAAATGCATAGAAAACTGCTTTTTTTTGGCACAGCCAATAAAATAATTGGGGGTTCAAAAAACCCCACAGTACCCCTGAAATGCATAGAAAACTGCTTTTTTTTGGCACAGCCAATAAAAAAATTGGGGTTTCAAAAAACCCCACAGTACCCCTGAAATGCATAGAAAACTGCTTTTTTTTTTGGCACAGCCAATAAAAAAATTGGGGGTTCAAAAAACCCCACAGTACCCCTGAAATGCATAGAAAACTGCTTTTTTTTGGCACAGCCAATACAAAAATTGGGGGTTCAAAAAACCCCACAGTACCCCTGAAATGCATAGAAAACTGCTTTTTTTTTGGCACAGCCAATAAAAAAATTGGGGGTTCAAAAAACCCCACAGTACCCCTGAAATGCATAGAAAACTGCTTTTTTTTGGCACAGCCAATAAAAAAATTGGGGGTTCAAAAAACCCCACAGTACCCCTGAAATGCATAGAAAACTGCTTTTTTTTGGCATAGCCAATAAAAAAATTGGGGGTTCAAAAAACCCCACAGTACCCCTGAAATGCATAGAAAACTGCTTTTTTTTTGGCACAGCCAATAAAAAAATTGGGGGTTCAAAAAACCCCACAGTACCCCTGAAATGCATAGAAAACTGCTTTTTTTTGGCACAGCCAATAAAAAAATTGGGGGTTCAAAAACCCCACAGTACCCCTGAAATGCATAGAAAACTGCTTTTTTTTGGCACAGCCAATACAAAAATTGGGGATTCAAAAAACCCCACAGTACCCCTAAAATGCATAGAAAACTGCTTTTTTTTTTGGCACATCCAATAAAAAAATTGGGGGTTCAAAAAAACCCACAGTACCCCTGAAATGCATAGAAAACTGCTTTTTTTTGGCACAGCCAATACAAAAATTGGGGGTTCAAAAAACCCCACAGTACCCCTAAAATGCATAGAAAACTGCTTTTTTTTGGCACAGCCAATAAAAAAATTGGGGGTTCAAAAAACCCCACAGTACCCCTGAAATGCATAGAAAACTGCTTTTTTTTGGCACAGCCAATAAAAGGTCAAATATCAAAACGTCAAAGGTCAAAACGCTAGAAAGGTCAAAGGTCAAAAGGTCAAAGGTCAAAAGGTCAAAGGTCAAATCGCTAGAAAGGTCAAAATGCCACGATGCGCTTTTTTCATCGCTAGAAAGGTCAAAGGTCAAAACACTAGAAAGGTCAAAGGTCAAAACCCCTGAAATGCATAGAAAACTGCTTTTTTTGGCACAGCCAATAAAACAATTGGGGGTACAAAAAAACCCACAGTACCCCTGAAATGCATAGAAAACTGCTTTTTTTTGGCCAAAACGCTAGAAAGGTCAAAGGTCAAAAGGTCAAAGGTCAAAGGTCAAATCGCTAGAAAGGTCAAAAATCTAAACGTCAAAGGTCAAAACGCTAGAAAGGTCAAAGGTCAAATGTCAAAAGGTCAAAGGTCAAATCGCTAGAAAGGTCAAAATGCCACGATGCGCTTTTTTCATCGCTAGAAAGGTCAAAGGTCAAAACAATAAAAATGTCAAAGGTCAAAACCCCTGAAATGCATAGAAAACTGCTTTTTTTGGCACAGCCAATAAAAAAATTGGGGGTTCAAAAAACCCCACAGTACCCCTGAAATGCATAGAAAACTGCTTTTTTTTGGCACAGCCAATACAAAAATTGGGGGTTCAAAAAACCCCACAGTACCCCTGAAATGCATAGAAAACTGCTTTTTTTTTGGCACAGCCAATACAAAAATTGGGGGTTCAAAAAACCCCACAGTACCCCTGAAATGCATAGAAAACTGCTTTTTTTTTGGCACAGCCAATAAAAAAATTGGGGGTTCAAAAAACCCCACAGTACCCCTGAAATGCATAGAAAACTGCTTTTTTTTTTGGCACAGCCAATAAAAAAATTGGGGGTTCAAAAAACCCCACAGTACCCCTGAAATGCATAGAAAACTGCTTTTTTTTGGCACAGCCAATAAAAAAATTGGGGGTTCAAAAAACCCCACAGTACCCCTGAAATGCATAGAAAACTGCTTTTTTTTGGCACAGCCAATACAAAAATTGGGGGTTCAAAAAACCCCACAGTACCCCTGAAATGCATAGAAAACTGCTTTTTTTTGGCACAGCCAATACAAAAATTGGGGGTTCAAAAAACCCCACAGTACCCCTGAAATGCATAGAAAACTGCTTTTTTTTTTGGCACAGCCAATAAAAAAATTGGGGGTTCAAAAAACCCCACAGTACCCCTGAAATGCATAGAAAACTGCTTTTTTTTGGCACAGCCAATAAAAAAATTGGGGGTTCAAAAAACCCCACAGTACCCCTGAAATGCATAGAAAACTGCTTTTTTTTGGCACAGCCAGTAAAAAAATTGGGGTTTCAAAAAACCCCACAGTACCCCTGAAATGCATAGAAAACTGCTTTTTTTTTGGCACAGCCAATAAAAAAATTGGGGGTTCAAAAAACCCCACAGTACCCCTGAAATGCATAGAAAACTGCTTTTTTTTGGCACAGCCAATACAAAAATTGGGGGTTCAAAAAACCCCACAGTACCCCTGAAATGCATAGAAAACTGCTTTTTTTTGGCATAGCCAATAAAAAAATTGGGGGTTCAAAAAACCCCACAGTACCCCTGAAATGCATAGAAAACTGCTTTTTTTTTGGCACAGCCAATAAAAAAATTGAGGGTTCAAAAAACCCCACAGTACCCCTGAAATGCATAGAAAACTGCTTTTTTTTGGCACAGCCAATAAAATAATTGGGGGTTCAAAAAACCCCACAGTACCCCTGAAATGCATAGAAAACTGCTTTTTTTTGGCACAGCCAATAAAAAAATTGGGGTTTCAAAAAACCCCACAGTACCCCTGAAATGCATAGAAAACTGCTTTTTTTTTTTGGCACAGCCAATAAAAAAATTGGGGGTTCAAAAAACCCCACGGTACCCCTGAAATGCATAGAAAACTGCTTTTTTTGGGCACAGCCAATAAAAAAATTGGGGGTTCAAAAAACCCCACAGTACCCCTGAAATGCATAGAAAACTGCTTTTTTTTTGGCACAGCCAATAAAAAAATTGGGGGTTCAAAAAACCCCACAGTACCCCTGAAATGCATAGAAAACTTCTTTTTTTTGGCACAGCCAATAAAAAAATTGGGGGTTCAAAAAACCCCACAGTACCCCTGAAATGCATAGAAAACTTCTTTTTTTTGGCATAGCCAATAAAAAAATTGGGGGTTCAAAAAACCCCACAGTACCCCTGAAATGCATAGAAAACTGCTTTTTTTTTTGGCACAGCCAATAAAAAAATTGGGGGTTCAAAAAACCCCACAGTACCCCTGAAATGCATAGAAAACTGCTTTTTTTTGGCACAGCCAATAAAATAATTGGGGGTTCAAAAAACCCCACAGTACCCCTGAAATGCATAGAAAACTGCTTTTTTTTTTGGCACAGCCAATAAAAAAATTAGGGGTTCAAAAAACCCCACAGTACCCCTGAAATGCATAGAAAACTGCTTTTTTTTTGGCACAGCCAATACAAAAATTGGGGGTTCAAAAAACCCCACAGTACCCCTGAAATGCATAGAAAACTGCTTTTTTTTGGCACAGCCAATACAAAAATTGGGGGTTCAAAAAACCCCACAGTACCCCTGAAATGCATAGAAAACTGCTTTTTTTTTGGCACAGCCAATAAAAAAATTGGGGGTTCAAAAAACCCCACAGTACCCCTGAAATGCATAGAAAACTGCTTTTTTTGGCACAGCCAATAAAAAAATTGGGGTTTCAAAAAACCCCACAGTACCCCTGAAATGCATAGAAAACTGCTTTTTTTTTGGCACAGCCAATAAAAAAATTGGGGGTTCAAAAAACCCCACAGTACCCCTGAAATGCATAGAAAACTGCTTTTTTTTGGCACAGCCAATAAAAAAATTGGGGGTTCAAAAAACCCCACAGTACCCCTGAAATGCATAGAAAACTGTTTTTTTTTGGCATAGCCAATAAAAAAATTGGGGGTTCAAAAAACCCCACAGTACCCCTGAAATGCATAGAAAACTGCTTTTTTTTTGGCACAGCCAATAAAAAAATTGGGGGTTCAAAAAACCCCACAGTACCCCTGAAATGCATAGAAAACTGCTTTTTTTTGGCACAGCCAATAAAAAAATTGGGGGTTCAAAAACCCCACAGTACCCCTGAAATGTATAGAAAACTGCTTTTTTTTGGCACAGCCAATACAAAAATTGGGGATTCAAAAAACCCCACAGTACCCCTAAAATGCATAGAAAACTGCTTTTTTTTTTGGCACATCCAATAAAAAAATTGGGGGTTCAAAAAAACCCACAGTACCCCTGAAATGCATAGAAAACTGCTTTTTTTTGGCACAGCCAATACAAAAATTGGGGGTTCAAAAAACCCCACAGTACCCCTAAAATGCATAGAAAACTGCTTTTTTTTGGCACAGCCAATAAAAAAATTGGGGGTTCAAAAAACCCCACAGTACCCCTGAAATGCATAGAAAACTGCTTTTTTTTGGCACAGCCAATAAAAGGTCAAATATCAAAACGTCAAAGGTCAAAACGCTAGAAAGGTCAAAGGTCAAAAGGTCAAAGGTCAAAAGGTCAAAGGTCAAATCGCTAGAAAGGTCAAAATGCCACGATGCGCTTTTTTCATCGCTAGAAAGGTCAAAGGTCAAAACACTAGAAAGGTCAAAGGTCAAAACCCCTGAAATGCATAGAAAACTCCTTTTTTTGGCACAGCCAATAAAAAAATTGGGGGTTCAAAAAACCCCACAGTACCCCTGAAATGCATAGAAAACTGCTTTTTTTTGGCACAGCCAATAAAATAATTGGGGGTTCAAAAAACCCCACAGTACCCCTGAAATGCATAGAAAACTGCTATTTTTTGGCACAGCCAATAAAAAAATTGGGGTTTCAAAAAACCCCACAGTACCCCTGAAATGCATAGAAAACTGCTTTTTTTTTTGGCACAGCCAATAAAAAAATTGGGGGTTCAAAAAACCCCACAGTACCCCTGAAATGCATAGAAAACTGCTTTTTTTTGGCACAGCCAATACAAAAATTGGGGGTTCAAAAAACCCCACAGTACCCCTGAAATGCATAGAAAACTGCTTTTTTTTTGGCACAGCCAATGAAAAAATTGGGGGTTCAAAAAACCCCACAGTACCCCTGAAATGCATAGAAAACTGCTTTTTTTTTGGCACAGCCAATAAAAAAATTGGGGGTTCAAAAAACCCCACAGTACCCCTGAAATGCATAGAAAACTGCTTTTTTTGGCACAGCCAATAAAAAAATTGGGGTTTCAAAAAACCCCACAGTACCCCTGAAATGCATAGAAAACTGCTTTTTTTTGGCACAGCCAATAAAAAAATTGGGGGTTCAAAAAACCCCACAGTACCCCTGAAATGCATAGAAAACTGCTTTTTTTTGGCATAGCCAATAAAAAAATTGGGGGTTCAAAAAACCCCACAGTACCCCTGAAATGCATAGAAAACTGCTTTTTTTTTGGCACAGCCAATAAAAAAATTGGGGGTTCAAAAAACCCCACAGTACCCCTGAAATGCATAGAAAACTGCTTTTTTTTGGCACAGCCAATAAAAAAATTGGGGGTTCAAAAACCCCACAGTACCCCTGAAATGCATAGAAAACTGCTTTTTTTTGGCACAGCCAATACAAAAATTGGGGATTCAAAAAACCCCACAGTACCCCTAAAATGCATAGAAAACTGCTTTCTTTTTTTGGCACATCCAATAAAAAAATTGGGGGTTCAAAAAAACCCACAGTACCCCTGAAATGCATAGAAAACTGCTTTTTTTTGGCACAGCCAATACAAAAATTGGGGGTTCAAAAAACCCCACAGTACCCCTAAAATGCATAGAAAACTGCTTTTTTTTGGCACAGCCAATAAAAAACTTGGGGGTTCAAAAAACCCCACAGTACCCCTGAAATGCATAGAAAACTGCTTTTTTTTGGCACAGCCAATAAAAGGTCAAATATCAAAACGTCAAAGGTCAAAACGCTAGAAAGGTCAAAGGTCAAAAGGTCAAAGGTCAAAAGGTCAAAGGTCAAATCGCTAGAAAGGTCAAAATGCCACGATGCGCTTTTTTCATCGCTAGAAAGGTCAAAGGTCAAAACACTAGAAAGGTCAAAGGTCAAAACCCCTGAAATGCATAGAAAACTGCTTTTTTTGGCACAGCCAATACAAAAATTGGGGGTACAAAAAAACCCACAGTACCCCTGAAATGCATAGAAAACTGCTTTTTTTTGGCCAAAACGCTAGAAAGGTCAAAGGTCAAAAGGTCAAAGGTCAAAGGTCAAATCGCTAGAAAGGTCAAAAATCAAAACGTCAAAGGTCAAAACGCTAGAAAGGTCAAAGGTCAAATGTCAAAAGGTCAAAGGTCAAATCGCTAGAAAGGTCAAAATGCCACGATGCGCTTTTTTCATCGCTAGAAAGGTCAAAGGTCAAAACACTAGAAAGGTCAAAGGTCAAAACCCCTGAAATGCATAGAAAACTGCTTTTTTTGGCACAGCCAATAAAAAAATTGGGGGTTCAAAAAACCCCACAGTACCCCTGAAATGCATAGAAAACTGCTTTTTTTTGGCACAGCCAATAAAAAAATTGGGGGTTCAAAAAACCCCACAGTACCCCTGAAATGCATAGAAAACTGCTTTTTTTTTGGCACAGCCAATACAAAAATTGGGGGTTCAAAAAACCCCACAGTACCCCTGAAATGCATAGAAAACTGCTTTTTTTTGGCACAGCCAATAAAAAAATTGGGGGTTCAAAAAAACCCACAGTACCCCTGAAATGCATAGAAAACTGCTTTTTTTTTGGCACAGCCAATAAAAAAATTGGGGGTTCAAAAAACCCCACAGTACCCCTGAAATGCATAGAAAACTGCTTTTTTTTGGCACAGCCAATAAAAAAATTGGGGGTTCAAAAAACCCCACAGTACCCCTGAAATGCATAGAAAACTGCTTTTTTTTGGCACAGCCAATAAAAAAATTGGGGTTTCAAAAAACCCCACAGTACCCCTGAAATGCATAGAAAACTGCTTTTTTTTTTTGGCACAGCCAATACAAAAATTGGGGGTTCAAAAAACCCCACAGTACCCCTGAAATGCATAGAAAACTGCTTTTTTTTGGCACAGCCAATAAAAAAATTGGGGGTTCAAAAAACCCCACAGTACCCCTGAAATGCATAGAAAACTGCTTTTTTTTTGCACAGCCAATAAAAAAATTGGGGGTTCAAAAAACCCCACAGTACCCCTGAAATGCATAGAAAACTGCTTTTTTTTGGCACAGCCAATAAAAAAATTGGGGGTTCAAAAAACCCCACAGTACCCCTGAAATGCATAGAAAACTGATTTTTTTTGGCACAGCCAATAAAAAAATTGGGGGTTCAAAAAACCCCACAGTACCCCTGAAATGCATAGAAAACTGCTTTTTTTTTTGGCACATCCAATAAAAAAATTGGGGGTTCAAAAAAACCCACAGTACCCCTGAAATGCATAGAAAACTGCTTTTTTTTGGCACAGCCAATACAAAAATTGGGGGTTCAAAAAACCCCACAGTACCCCTAAAATGCATAGAAAACTGCTTTTTTTTGGCACAGCCAATAAAAAAATTGGGGGTTCAAAAAACCCCACAGTACCCCTGAAATGCATAGAAAACTGCTTTTTTTCGGCACAGCCAATAAAAGGTCAAATATCAAAACGTCAAAGGTCAAAACGCTAGAAAGGTCAAAGGTCAAAAGGTCAAAGGTCAAAAGGTCAAAGGTCAAATCGCTAGAAAGGTCAAAATGCCACGATGCGCTTTTTTCATCGCTAGAAAGGTCAAAGGTCAAAACACTAGAAAGGTCAAAGGTCAAAACCCCTGAAATGCATAGAAAACTGCTTTTTTTGGCACAGCCAATAAAAAAATTGGGGGTACAAAAAAACCCACAGTACCCCTGAAATGCATAGAAAACTGCTTTTTTTTGGCCAAAACGCTAGAAAGGTCAAAGGTCAAAAGGTCAAAGGTCAAAAGGTCAAAGGTCAAATCGCTAGAAAGGTCAAAATGCCACGATGCGCTTTTTTCATCGCTAGAAAGGTCAAAGGTCAAAACACTAGAAAGGTCAAAGGTCAAAACCCCTGAAATGCATAGAAAACTGCTTTTTTTGGCACAGCCAATACAAAAATTGGGGGTACAAAAAAACCCACAGTACCCCTGAAATGCATAGAAAACTGCTTTTTTTTGGCCAAAACGCTAGAAAGGTCAAAGGTCAAAAGGTCAAAGGTCAAAGGTCAAATCGCTAGAAAGGTCAAAAATCAAAACGTCAAAGGTCAAAACGCTAGAAAGGTCAAAGGTCAAATGTCAAAAGGTCAAAGGTCAAATCGCTAGAAAGGTCAAAATGCCACGATGCGCTTTTTTCATCGCTAGAAAGGTCAAAGGTCAAAACACTAGAAAGGTCAAAGGTCAAAACCCCTGAAATGCATAGAAAACTGCTTTTTTTGGCACAGCCAATAAAAAAATTGGGGGTTCAAAAAACCCCACAGTACCCCTGAAATGCATAGAAAACTGCTTTTTTTTGGCACAGCCAATACAAAAATTGGGGGTTCAAAAAACCCCACAGTACCCCTGAAATGCATAGAAAACTGCTTTTTTTTTGGCACAGCCAATACAAAAATTGGGGGTTCAAAAAACCCCACAGTACCCCTGAAATGCATAGAAAACTGCTTTTTTTTGGCACAGCCAATAAAAAAATTGGGGGTTCAAAAAAACCCACAGTACCCCTGAAATGCATAGAAAACTGCTTTTTTTTTGGCACAGCCAATAAAAAAATTGGGGGTTCAAAAAACCCCACAGTACCCCTGAAATGCATAGAAAACTGCTTTTTTTTGGCACAGCCAATAAAAAAATTGGGGGTTCAAAAAACCCCACAGTACCCCTGAAATGCATAGAAAACTGCTTTTTTTTGGCACAGCCAATAAAAAAATTGGGGTTTCAAAAAACCCCACAGTACCCCTGAAATGCATAGAAAACTGCTTTTTTTTTTTGGCACAGCCAATACAAAAATTGGGGGTTCAAAAAACCCCACAGTACCCCTGAAATGCATAGAAAACTGCTTTTTTTTGGCACAGCCAATAAAAAAATTGGGGGTTCAAAAAACCCCACAGTACCCCTGAAATGCATAGAAAACTGCTTTTTTTTTGCACAGCCAATAAAAAAATTGGGGGTTCAAAAAACCCCACAGTACCCCTGAAATGCATAGAAAACTGCTTTTTTTTGGCACAGCCAATAAAAAAATTGGGGGTTCAAAAAACCCCACAGTACCCCTGAAATGCATAGAAAACTGATTTTTTTTGGCACAGCCAATAAAAAAATTGGGGGTTCAAAAAACCCCACAGTACCCCTGAAATGCATAGAAAACTGCTTTTTTTTTTGGCACATCCAATAAAAAAATTGGGGGTTCAAAAAAACCCACAGTACCCCTGAAATGCATAGAAAACTGCTTTTTTTTGGCACAGCCAATACAAAAATTGGGGGTTCAAAAAACCCCACAGTACCCCTAAAATGCATAGAAAACTGCTTTTTTTTGGCACAGCCAATAAAAAAATTGGGGGTTCAAAAAACCCCACAGTACCCCTGAAATGCATAGAAAACTGCTTTTTTTCGGCACAGCCAATAAAAGGTCAAATATCAAAACGTCAAAGGTCAAAACGCTAGAAAGGTCAAAGGTCAAAAGGTCAAAGGTCAAAAGGTCAAAGGTCAAATCGCTAGAAAGGTCAAAATGCCACGATGCGCTTTTTTCATCGCTAGAAAGGTCAAAGGTCAAAACACTAGAAAGGTCAAAGGTCAAAACCCCTGAAATGCATAGAAAACTGCTTTTTTTGGCACAGCCAATAAAAAAATTGGGGGTACAAAAAAACCCACAGTACCCCTGAAATGCATAGAAAACTGCTTTTTTTTGGCCAAAACGCTAGAAAGGTCAAAGGTCAAAAGGTCAAAGGTCAAAGGTCAAATCGCTAGAAAGGTCAAAAATCAAAACGTCAAAGGTCAAAACGCTAGAAAGGTCAAAGGTCAAATGTCAAAAGGTCAAAGGTCAAATCGCTAGAAAGGTCAAAATGCCACGATGCGCTTTTTTCATCGCTAGAAAGGTCAAAGGTCAAAACACTAGAAAGGTCAAAGGTCAAAACCCCTGAAATGCATAGAAAACTGCTTTTTTTGGCACAGCCAATAAAAAAATTGGGGGTTCAAAAAACCCCACAGTACCCCTGAAATGCATAGAAAACTGCTTTTTTTTGGCACAGCCAATACAAAAATTGGGGGTTCAAAAAACCCCACAGTACCCCTGAAATGCATAGAAAACTGCTTTTTTTTTGGCACAGCCAATACAAAAATTGGGGGTTCAAAAAACCCCACAGTACCCCTGAAATGCATAGAAAACTGCTTTTTTTTTGGCACAGCCAATAAAAAAATTGGGGGTTCAAAAAACCCCACAGTACCCCTGAAATGCATAGAAAACTGCTTTTTTTTTTGGCACAGCCAATAAAAAAATTGGGGGTTCAAAAAACCCCACAGTACCCCTGAAATGCATAGAAAACTGCTTTTTTTTGGCACAGCCAGTAAAAAAATTGGGGGTTCAAAAAACCCCACAGTACCCCTGAAATGCATAGAAAACTGCTTTTTTTTTTGGCATTCCCAAAAAAAAAATTGGGGGTTCAAAAAACCCCACAGTACCCCTGAAATGCATAGAAAACTGCTTTTTTTTGGCACAGCCAATACAAAAATTGGGGGTTCAAAAAACCCCACAGTACCCCTGAAATGCATAGAAAACTGCTTTTTTTTGGCACAGCCAATACAAAAATTGGGGGTTCAAAAAACCCCACAGTACCCCTGAAATGCATAGAAAACTGCTTTTTTTTTTGGCACAGCCAATAAAAAAATTGGGGGTTCAAAAAACCCCACAGTACCCCTGAAATGCATAGAAAACTGCTTTTTTTTGGCACAGCCAATAAAAAAATTGGGGGTTCAAAAAACCCCACAGTACCCCTGAAATGCATAGAAAACTGCTTTTTTTTGGCACAGCCAGTAAAAAAATTGGGGTTTCAAAAAACCCCACAGTACCCCTGAAATGCATAGAAAACTGCTTTTTTTTTGGCACAGCCAATAAAAAAATTGGGGGTTCAAAAAACCCCACAGTACCCCTGAAATGCATAGAAAACTGCTTTTTTTTGGCACAGCCAATACAAAAATTGGGGGTTCAAAAAACCCCACAGTACCCCTGAAATGCATAGAAAACTGCTTTTTTTTGGCATAGCCAATAAAAAAATTGGGGGTTCAAAAAACCCCACAGTACCCCTGAAATGCATAGAAAACTGCTTTTTTTTTTTGGCACAGCCAATAAAAAAATTGGGGGTTCAAAAAACCCCACGGTACCCCTGAAATGCATAGAAAACTGCTTTTTTTTGGCACAGCCAATAAAAAAATTGGGGGTTCAAAAAACCCCACAGTACCCCTGAAATGCATAGAAAACTGCTTTTTTTTTGGCACAGCCAATAAAAAAATTGGGGGTTCAAAAAACCCCACAGTACCCCTGAAATGCATAGAAAACTTCTTTTTTTTGGCACAGCCAATAAAAAAATTGGGGGTTCAAAAAACCCCACAGTACCCCTGAAATGCATAGAAAACTTCTTTTTTTTGGCATAGCCAATAAAAAAATTGGGGGTTCAAAAAACCCCACAGTACCCCTGAAATGCATAGAAAACTGCTTTTTTTTTTGGCACAGCCAATAAAAAAATTGGGGGTTCAAAAAACCCCACAGTACCCCTGAAATGCATAGAAAACTGCTTTTTTTTGGCACAGCCAATAAAATAATTGGGGGTTCAAAAAACCCCACAGTACCCCTGAAATGCATAGAAAACTGCTTTTTTTTGGCACAGCCAATAAAAAAATTGGGGTTTCAAAAAACCCCACAGTACCCCTGAAATGCATAGAAAACTGCTTTTTTTTTTGGCATAGCCAAAACAAAAATTGGGGGTTCAAAAAACCCCACAGTACCCCTGAAATGCATAGAAAACTGCTTTTTTTTGGCACAGCCAATACAAAAATTGGGGGTTCAAAAAACCCCACAGTACCCCTGAAATGCATAGAAAACTGCTTTTTTTTGGCACAGCCAATACAAAAATTGGGGGTTCAAAAAACCCCACAGTACCCCTGAAATGCATAGAAAACTGCTTTTTTTTTTGGCACAGCCAATAAAAAAATTGGGGGTTCAAAAAACCCCACAGTACCCCTGAAATGCATAGAAAACTGCTTTTTTTTGGCACAGCCAATAAAAAAATTGGGGGTTCAAAAAAACCCACAGTACCCCTGAAATGCATAGAAAACTGCTTTTTTTTGGCACAGCCAGTAAAAAAATTGGGGTTTCAAAAAACCCCACAGTACCCCTGAAATGCATAGAAAACTGCTTTTTTTTTGGCACAGCCAATAAAAAAATTGGGGGTTCAAAAAACCCCACAGTACCCCTGAAATGCATAGAAAACTGCTTTTTTTTGGCACAGCCAATACAAAAATTGGGGGTTCAAAAAACCCCACAGTACCCCTGAAATGCATAGAAAACTGCTTTTTTTTGGCATAGCCAATAAAAAAATTGGGGGTTCAAAAAACCCCACAGTACCCCTGAAATGCATAGAAAACTGCTTTTTTTTTTGGCACAGCCAATAAAAAAATTGAGGGTTCAAAAAACCCCACAGTACCCCTGAAATGCATAGAAAACTGCTTTTTTTTGGCACAGCCAATAAAATAATTGGGGGTTCAAAAAACCCCACAGTACCCCTGAAATGCATAGAAAACTGCTTTTTTTTGGCACAGCCAATAAAAAAATTGGGGTTTCAAAAAACCCCACAGTACCCCTGAAATGCATAGAAAACTGCTTTTTTTTTTTGGCACAGCCAATAAAAAAATTGGGGGTTCAAAAAACCCCACGGTACCCCTGAAATGCATAGAAAACTGCTTTTTTTTGGCACAGCCAATAAAAAAATTGGGGGTTCAAAAAACCCCACAGTACCCCTGAAATGCATAGAAAACTGCTTTTTTTTTGGCACAGCCAATAAAAAAATTGGGGGTTCAAAAAACCCCACAGTACCCCTGAAATGCATAGAAAACTTCTTTTTTTTTGCACAGCCAATAAAAAAATTGGGGGTTCAAAAAACCCCACAGTACCCCTGAAATGCATAGAAAACTGCTTTTTTTTGGCACAGCCAATAAAAAAATTGGGGGTTCAAAAAACCCCACAGTACCCCTGAAATGCATAGAAAACTGCTTTTTTTTGGCACAGCCAGTAAAAAAATTGGGGTTTCAAAAAACCCCACAGTACCCCTGAAATGCATAGAAAACTGCTTTTTTTTTGGCACAGCCAATAAAAAAATTGGGGGTTCAAAAAACCCCACAGTACCCCTGAAATGCATAGAAAACTGCTTTTTTTTGGCACAGCCAATACAAAAATTGGGGGTTCAAAAAACCCCACAGTACCCCTGAAATGCATAGAAAACTGCTTTTTTTTGGCATAGCCAATAAAAAAATTGGGGGTTCAAAAAACCCCACAGTACCCCTGAAATGCATAGAAAACTGCTTTTTTTTTTGGCACAGCCAATAAAAAAATTGAGGGTTCAAAAAACCCCACAGTACCCCTGAAATGCATAGAAAACTGCTTTTTTTTGGCACAGCCAATAAAATAATTGGGGGTTCAAAAAACCCCACAGTACCCCTGAAATGCATAGAAAACTGCTTTTTTTTGGCACAGCCAATAAAAAAATTGGGGTTTCAAAAAACCCCACAGTACCCCTGAAATGCATAGAAAACTGCTTTTTTTTTTTGGCACAGCCAATAAAAAAATTGGGGGTTCAAAAAACCCCACGGTACCCCTGAAATGCATAGAAAACTGCTTTTTTTTGGCACAGCCAATAAAAAAATTGGGGGTTCAAAAAACCCCACAGTACCCCTGAAATGCATAGAAAACTGCTTTTTTTTTGGCACAGCCAATAAAAAAATTGGGGGTTCAAAAAACCCCACAGTACCCCTGAAATGCATAGAAAACTTCTTTTTTTTGGCACAGCCAATAAAAAAATTGGGGGTTCAAAAAACCCCACAGTACCCCTGAAATGCATAGAAAACTTCTTTTTTTTGGCATAGCCAATAAAAAAATTGGGGGTTCAAAAAACCCCACAGTACCCCTGAAATGCATAGAAAACTGCTTTTTTTTTTGGCACAGCCAATAAAAAAATTGGGGGTTCAAAAAACCCCACAGTACCCCTGAAATGCATAGAAAACTGCTTTTTTTTGGCACAGCCAATAAAATAATTGGGGGTTCAAAAAACCCCACAGTACCCCTGAAATGCATAGAAAACTGCTTTTTTTTGGCACAGCCAATAAAAAAATTGGGGTTTCAAAAAACCCCACAGTACCCCTGAAATGCATAGAAAACTGCTTTTTTTTTTGGCACAGCCAATAAAAAAATTGGGGGTTCAAAAAACCCCACAGTACCCCTGAAATGCATAGAAGACTGCTTTTTTTTGGCACAGCCAATACAAAAATTGGGGGTTCAAAAAACCCCACAGTACCCCTGAAATGCATAGAAAACTGCTTTTTTTTTTGGCACAGCCAATAAAAAAATTAGGGGTTCAAAAAACCCCACAGTACCCCTGAAATGCATAGAAAACTGCTTTTTTTTTGGCACAGCCAATACAAAAATTGGGGGTTCAAAAAACCCCACAGTACCCCTGAAATGCATAGAAAACTGCTTTTTTTTGGCACAGCCAATAAAAAAATTGGGGGTTCAAAAAACCCCACAGTACCCCTGAAATGCATAGAAAACTGCTTTTTTTTTGGCACAGCCAATAAAAAAATTGGGGGTTCAAAAAACCCCACAGTACCCCTGAAATGCATAGAAAACTGCTTTTTTTGGCACAGCCAATAAAAAAATTGGGGTTTCAAAAAACCCCACAGTACCCCTGAAATGCATAGAAAACTGCTTTTTTTTTGGCACAGCCAATAAAAAAATTGGGGGTTCAAAAAACCCCACAGTACCCCTGAAATGCATAGAAAACTGCTTTTTTTTGGCACAGCCAATAAAAAAATTGGGGGTTCAAAAAACCCCACAGTACCCCTGAAATGCATAGAAAACTGCTTTTTTTTTGGCACAGTCAATAAAAAAATTGGGGGTTCAAAAAACCCCACAGTACCCCTGAAATGCATAGAAAACTGCTTTTTTTTGGCACAGCCAATAAAAAAATTGGGGGTTCAAAAACCCCACAGTACCCCTGAAATGCATAGAAAACTGCTTTTTTTTGGCACAGCCAATACAAAAATTGGGGATTCAAAAAACCCCACAGTACCCCTAAAATGCATAGAAAACTGCTTTTTTTTTTGGCACATCCAATAAAAAAATTGGGGGTTCAAAAAAACCCACAGTACCCCTGAAATGCATAGAAAACTGCTTTTTTTTGGCACAGCCAATAAAAAAATTGGGGGTTCAAAAAACCCCACAGTACCCCTGAAATGCATAGAAAACTGCTTTTTTTTGGCACAGCCAATAAAATAATTGGGGGTTCAAAAAACCCCACAGTACCCCTGAAATGCATAGAAAACTGCTTTTTTTTGGCACAGCCAATACAAAAATTGGGGGTTCAAAAAACCCCACAGTACCCCTGAAATGCATAGAAAACTGCTTTTTTTTTTGGCACAGCCAATAAAAAAATTGGGGGTTCAAAAAACCCCACAGTACCCCTGAAATGCATAGAAAACTGCTTTTTTTTTGGCACAGCCAATACAAAAATTGGGGGTTCAAAAAACCCCACAGTACCCCTGAAATGCATAGAAAACTGCTTTTTTTTGGCACAGCCAATACAAAAATTGGGGGTTAAAAAAACCCCACAGTACCCCTGAAATGCATAGAAAACTGCTTTTTTTTTGGCACAGCCAATAAAAAAATTGGGGGTTCAAAAAACCCCACAGTACCCCTGAAATGCATAGAAAACTGCTTTTTTTGGCACAGCCAATAAAAAAATTGGGGTTTCAAAAAACCCCACAGTACCCCTGAAATGCATAGAAAACTGCTTTTTTTTTGGCACAGCCAATAAAAAAATTGGGGGTTCAAAAAACCCCACAGTACCCCTGAAATGCATAGAAAACTGCTTTTTTTTGGCACAGCCAATAAAAAAATTGGGGGTTCAAAAAACCCCACAGTACCCCTGAAATGCATAGAAAACTGCTTTTTTTTGGCATAGCCAATAAAAAAATTGGGGGTTCAAAAAACCCCACAGTACCCCTGAAATGCATAGAAAACTGCTTTTTTTTTGGCACAGCCAATACAAAAATTGGGGGTTCAAAAAACCCCACAGTACCCCTGAAATGCATAGAAAACTGCTTTTTTTTGGCACAGCCAATACAAAAATTGGGGGTTCAAAAAACCCCACAGTACCCCTGAAATGCATAGAAAACTGCTTTTTTTTTGGCACAGCCAATAAAAAAATTGGGGGTTCAAAAAACCCCACAGTACCCCTGAAATGCATAGAAAACTGCTTTTTTTGGCACAGCCAATAAAAAAATTGGGGTTTCAAAAAACCCCACAGTACCCCTGAAATGCATAGAAAACTGCTTTTTTTTTGGCACAGCCAATAAAAAAATTGGGGGTTCAAAAAACCCCACAGTACCCCTGAAATGCATAGAAAACTGCTTTTTTTTGGCACAGCCAATAAAAAAATTGGGGGTTCAAAAAACCCCACAGTACCCCTGAAATGCATAGAAAACTGATTTTTTTTGGCATAGCCAATAAAAAAATTGGGGGTTCAAAAAACCCCACAGTACCCCTGAAATGCATAGAAAACTGCTTTTTTTTTGGCACAGTCAATAAAAAAATTGGGGGTTCAAAAAACCCCACAGTACCCCTGAAATGCATAGAAAACTGCTTTTTTTTGGCACAGCCAATAAAAAAATTGGGGGTTCAAAAACCCCACAGTACCCCTGAAATGCATAGAAAACTGCTTTTTTTTGGCACAGCCAATACAAAAATTGGGGATTCAAAAAACCCCACAGTACCCCTAAAATGCATAGAAAACTGCTTTTTTTTTTGGCACATCCAATAAAAAAATTGGGGGTTCAAAAAAACCCACAGTACCCCTGAAATGCATAGAAAACTGCTTTTTTTTGGCACAGCCAATACAAAAATTGGGGGTTCAAAAAACCCCACAGTACCCCTGAAATGCATAGAAAACTGCTTTTTTTTGGCACAGCCAATAAAATAATTGGGGGTTCAAAAAACCCCACAGTACCCCTGAAATGCATAGAAAACTGCTTTTTTTTGGCACAGCCAATACAAAAATTGGGGGTTCAAAAAACCCCACAGTACCCCTGAAATGCATAGAAAACTGCTTTTTTTTTTGGCACAGCCAATAAAAAAATTGGGGGTTCAAAAAACCCCACAGTACCCCTGAAATGCATAGAAAACTGCTTTTTTTTTGGCACAGCCAATACAAAAATTGGGGGTTCAAAAAACCCCACAGTACCCCTGAAATGCATAGAAAACTGCTTTTTTTTGGCACAGCCAATACAAAAATTGGGGGTTAAAAAAACCCCACAGTACCCCTGAAATGCATAGAAAACTGCTTTTTTTTTGGCACAGCCAATAAAAAAATTGGGGGTTCAAAAAACCCCACAGTACCCCTGAAATGCATAGAAAACTGCTTTTTTTGGCACAGCCAATAAAAAAATTGGGGTTTCAAAAAACCCCACAGTACCCCTGAAATGCATAGAAAACTGCTTTTTTTTTGGCACAGCCAATAAAAAAATTGGGGGTTCAAAAAACCCCACAGTACCCCTGAAATGCATAGAAAACTGCTTTTTTTTGGCACAGCCAATAAAAAAATTGGGGGTTCAAAAAACCCCACAGTACCCCTGAAATGCATAGAAAACTGCTTTTTTTTGGCATAGCCAATAAAAAAATTGGGGGTTAAAAAAACCCCACAGTACCCCTGAAATGCATAGAAAACTGCTTTTTTTTTGGCACAGCCAATAAAAAAATTGGGGGTTCAAAAAACCCCACAGTACCCCTGAAATGCATAGAAAACTGCTTTTTTTTGGCACAGCCAATAAAAAAATTGGGGGTTCAAAAACCCCACAGTACCCCTGAAATGCATAGAAAACTGCTTTTTTTTGGCACAGCCAATACAAAAATTGGGGATTCAAAAAACCCCACAGTACCCCTAAAATGCATAGAAAACTGCTTTTTTTTTTGGCACATCCAATAAAAAAATTGGGGGTTAAAAAAAACCCACAGTACCCCTGAAATGCATAGAAAACTGCTTTTTTTTGGCACAGCCAATACAAAAATTGGGGGTTCAAAAAACCCCACAGTACCCCTAAAATGCATAGAAAACTGCTTTTTTTTGGCACAGCCAATAAAAAAATTGGGGGTTCAAAAAACCCCACAGTACCCCTGAAATGCATAGAAAACTGCTTTTTTTTGGCACAGCCAATACAAAAATTGGGGGTTCAAAAAACCCCACAGTACCCCTGAAATGCATAGAAAACTGCTTTTTTTTTGGCACAGCCAATACAAAAATTGGTGGTTCAAAAAACCCCACAGTACCCCTGAAATGCATAGAAAACTGCTTTTTTTTTGGCACAGCCAATAAAAAAATTGGGGGTTCAAAAAACCCCACAGTACCCCTGAAATGCATAGAAAACTGCTTTTTTTTTGGCACAGCCAATAAAAAAATTGGGGGTTCAAAAAACCCCACAGTACCCCTGAAATGCATAGAAAACTGCTTTTTTTTGGCACAGCCAATAAAAAAATTGGGGGTTCAAAAAACCCCACAGTACCCCTGAAATGCATAGAAAACTGCTTTTTTTTGGCACAGCCAGTAAAAAAATTGGGGGTTCAAAAAACCCACAGTACCCCTGAAATGCATAGAAAACTCCTTTTTTTTTTGGCACAGCCAAAAAAAAAATTGGGGGTTCAAAAAACCCCACAGTACCCCTGAAATGCATAGAAAACTGCTTTTTTTTGGCACAGCCAATACAAAAATTGGGGGTTCAAAAAACCCCACAGTACCCCTGAAATGCATAGAAAACTGCTTTTTTTTGGCACAGCCAATAAAAAAATTGGGGGTTCAAAAAACCCCACAGTAGCCCTGAAATGCATAGAAAACTGCTTTTTTTTGGCACAGCCAATACAAAAATTGGGGGTTCAAAAAACCCCACAGTACCCCTGAAATGCATAGAAAACTGCTTTTTTTTGGCATAGCCAATAAAAAAATTGGGGGTTCAAAAAACCCCACAGTACCCCTGAAATGCATAGAAAACTGCTTTTTTTTTGGCACAGCCAATAAAAAAATTGAGGGTTCAAAAAACCCCACAGTACCCCTGAAATGCATAGAAAACTGCTTTTTTTTGGCACAGCCAATAAAATAATTGGGGGTTCAAAAAACCCCACAGTACCCCTGAAATGCATAGAAAACTGCTTTTTTTTGGCACAGCCAATAAAAAAATTGGGGTTTCAAAAAACCCCACAGTACCCCTGAAATGCATAGAAAACTGCTTTTTTTTTTTGGCACAGCCAATAAAAAAATTGGGGGTTCAAAAAACCCCACGGTACCCCTGAAATGCATAGAAAACTGCTTTTTTTTGGCACAGCCAATAAAAAAATTGGGGGTTCAAAAAACCCCACAGTACCCCTGAAATGCATAGAAAACTGCTTTTTTTTTGGCACAGCCAATAAAAAAATTGGGGGTTCAAAAAACCCCACAGTACCCCTGAAATGCATAGAAAACTTTTTTTTTGGCACAGCCAATAAAAAAATTGGGGGTTCAAAAAACCCCACAGTACCCCTGAAATGCATAGAAAACTTATTTTTTTTGGCATAGCCAATAAAAAAATTGGGGGTTCAAAAAACCCCACAGTACCCCTGAAATGCATAGAAAACTTCTTTTTTTTGGCACAGCCAATAAAAAAATTGGGGGTTCAAAAAACCCCACAGTACCCCTGAAATGCATAGAAAACTGCTTTTTTTTGGCACAGCCAATAAAAAAATTGGGGTTTCAAAAAACCCCACAGTACCCCTGAAATGCATAGAAAAGTCCTTTTTTTTTTGGCACAGCCAATAAAAAAATTGGGGGTTCAAAAAACCCCACAGTACCCCTGAAATGCATAGAAAACTGCTTTTTTTTGGCACAGCCAATACAAAAATTGGGGGTTCAAAAAACCCCACAGTACCCCTGAAATGCATAGAAAACTGCTTTTTTTTTTGGCACAGCCAATAAAAAAATTGGGGGTTCAAAAAACCCCACAGTACCCCTGAAATGCATAGAAAACTGCTTTTTTTTTGGCACAGCCAATACAAAAATTGGGGGTTCAAAAAACCCCACAGTACCCCTGAAATGCATAGAAAACTGCTTTTTTTTGGCACAGCCAATACAAAAATTGGGGGTTCAAAAAACCCCACAGTACCCCTGAAATGCATAGAAAACTGCTTTTTTTTTGGCACAGCCAATAAAAAAATTGGGGGTTCAAAAAACCCCACAGTACCCCTGAAATGCATAGAAAACTGCTTTTTTTGGCACAGCCAATAAAAAAATTGGGGTTTCAAAAAACCCCACAGTACCCCTGAAATGCATAGAAAACTGCTTTTTTTTTGGCACAGCCAATAAAAAAATTGGGGGTTCAAAAAACCCCACAGTACCCCTGAAATGCATAGAAAACTGCTTTTTTTTGGCACAGCCAATACAAAAATTGGGGGTTCAAAAAACCCCACAGTACCCCTGAAATGCATAGAAAACTGCTTTTTTTTGGCATAGCCAATAAAAAAATTGGGGGTTCAAAAAACCCCACAGTACCCCTGAAATGCATAGAAAACTGCTTTTTTTTTGGCACAGCCAATAAAAAAATTGGGGGTTCAAAAAACCCCACAGTACCCCTGAAATGCATAGAAAACTGCTTTTTTTTGGCACAGCCAATAAAAAAATTGGGGGTTCAAAAAACCCCACAGTACCCCTGAAATGCATAGAAAACTGCTTTTTTTGGCACAGCCAATAAAAAAATTGGGGTTTCAAAAAACCCCACAGTACCCCTGAAATGCATAGAAAACTGCTTTTTTTTTGGCACAGCCAATAAAAAAATTGGGGGTTCAAAAAACCCCACAGTACCCCTGAAATGCATAGAAAACTGCTTTTTTTTGGCACAGCCAATAAAAAAATTGGGGGTTCAAAAAACCCCACAGTACCCCTGAAATGCATAGAAAACTGCTTTTTTTTGGCACAGCCAATAAAAAAATTGGGGGTTCAAAAAACCCCACAGTACCCCTGAAATGCATAGAAAACTGCTTTTTTTTTGGCACAGCCAATAAAAAAATTGGGGGTTCAAAAAACCCCACAGTACCCCTGAAATGCATAGAAAACTGCTTTTTTTTGGCACAGCCAATAAAAAAATTGGGGGTTCAAAAACCCCACAGTACCCCTGAAATGCATAGAAAACTGCTTTTTTTTGGCACAGCCAATACAAAAATTGGGGATTCAAAAAACCCCACAGTACCCCTGAAATGCATAGAAAACTGCTTTTTTTTGGCACAGCCAATAAAAAAATTGGGGGTTCAAAAAACCCCACAGTACCCCTGAAATGCATAGAAAACTGCTTTTTTTTTGGCACAGCCAATAAAAAAATTGGGGGTTCAAAAAACCCCACAGTACCCCTGAAATGCATAGAAAACTGCTTTTTTTTTGCACAGCCAATAAAAAAATTGGGGGTTCAAAAAACCCCACAGTACCCCTGAAATGCATAGAAAACTGCTTTTTTTTGGCACAGCCAATAAAAAAATTGGGGGTTCAAAAAACCCCACAGTACCCCTGAAATGCATAGAAAACTGCTTTTTTGGCACAGCCAATAAAAAAATTGGGGGTTCAAAAAACCCCACAGTACCCCTGAAATGCATAGAAAACTGCTTTTTTTTGGCACAGCCAATAAAAAAATTGGGGGTTCAAAAAACCCCACAGTACCCCTGAAATGCATAGAAAACTGCTTTTTTTTGGCACAGCCAATAAAAAAATTGGGGGTTCAAAAAACCCCACAGTACCCCTGAAATGCATAGAAAACTGCTTTTTTTTTTGGCACAGCCAATAAAAAAATTGGGGGTTCAAAAAACCCCACAGTACCCCTGAAATGCATAGAAAACTGCTTTTTTTTGGCATAGCCAATAAAAAAATTGGGGGTTCCAAAAACCCCACAGTACCCCTGAAATGCATAGAAAATTGCTTTTTTTTGGCCAAAACGCTAGAAAGGTCAAAGGTCAAAAGGTCAAATATCAAAACGTCAAAGGTCAAAACGCTAGAAAGGTCAAAGGTCAAAAGGTCAAAGGTCAAAACGCTAGAAAGGTCAAAGGTCAAAAGGTCAAAGGTCAAAAGGTCAAAGGTCAAATCGCTAGAAAGGTCAAAATGCCACGATGCGCTTTTTTCATCGCTAGAAAGGTCAAAGGTCAAAACACTAGAAAGGTCAAAGGTCAAAACCCCTGAAATGCATAGAAAACTGCTTTTTTTGGCACAGCCAATAAAATAATTGGGGGTTCAAAAAACCCCACAGTACCCCTGAAATGCATAGAAAACTGCTTTTTTTTGGCACAGCCAATAAAAAAATTGGGGGTTCAAAAAACCCCACAGTACCCCTGAAATGCATAGAAAACTGCTTTTTTTTGGCACAGCCAATAAAAAAATTGGGGTTTCAAAAAACCCCACAGTACCCCTGAAATGCATAGAAAACTGCTTTTTTTTTGGCACAGCCAATAAAAAAATTGGGGGTTCAAAAAACCCCACAGTACCCCTGAAATGCATAGAAAACTGCTTTTTTTTGGCACAGCCAATAAAAAAATTGGGGGTTCAAAAAACCCCACAGTACCCCTGAAATGCATAGAAAACTGCTTTTTTTTTGCACAGCCAATAAAAAAATTGGGGGTTCAAAAAACCCCACAGTACCCCTGAAATGCATAGAAAACTGCTTTTTTTTGGCACAGCCAATAAAAAAATTGGGGGTTCAAAAAACCCCACAGTACCCCTGAAATGCATAGAAAACTGCTTTTTTTTGGCACAGCCAATACAAAAATTGGGGATTCAAAAAACCCCACAGTACCCCTGAAATGCATAGAAAACTGCTTTTTTTTTGGCACAGCCAATACAAAAATTGGGGGTTCAAAAAACCCCACAGTACCCCTGAAATGCATAGAAAACTGCTTTTTTTTTGCACAGCCAATAAAAAAATTGGGGGTTCAAAAAACCCCACAGTACCCCTGAAATGCATAGAAAACTGCTTTTTTTTGGCACAGCCAATACAAAAATTGGGGGTTCAAAAAACCCCACAGTACCCCTGAAATGCATAGAAAACTGCTTTTTTTGGGCACAGCCAATACAAAAATTGGGGATTCAAAAAACCCCACAGTACCCCTGAAATGCATAGAAAACTGCTTTTTTTTTGGCACAGCCAATAAAAAAATTGGGGGTTCAAAAAACCCCACAGTACCCCTGAAATGCATAGAAAACTGCTTTTTTTTTGCACAGCCAATACAAAAATTGGGGGTTCAAAAAACCCCACAGTACCCCTGAAATGCATAGAAAACTGCTTTTTTTTGGCACAGCCAATAAAAAAATTGGGGGTTCAAAAAACCCCACAGTACCCCTGAAATGCATAGAAAACTGCTTTTTTTTGGCACAGCCAATACAAAAATTGGGGATTCAAAAAACCCCACAGTACCCCTGAAATGCATAGAAAACTGCTTTTTTTTGGCACAGCCAATAAAAAAATTGGGGGTTCAAAAAACCCCACAGTACCCCTGAAATGCATAGAAAACTGCTTTTTTTTTGCACAGCCAATAAAAAAATTGGGGGTTCAAAAAACCCCACAGTACCCCTGAAATGCATAGAAAACTGCTTTTTTTTGGCACAGCCAATAAAAAAATTGGGGTTTCAAAAAACCCCACAGTACCCCTGAAATGCATAGAAAACTGCTTTTTTTTTTTGGCACAGCCAATACAAAAATTGGGGGTTCAAAAAACCCCACAGTACCCCTGAAATGCATAGAAAACTGCTTTTTTTTGGCACAGCCAATAAAAAAATTGGGGGTTCAAAAAACCCCACAGTACCCCTGAAATGCATAGAAAACTGCTTTTTTTTTGCACAGCCAATAAAAAAATTGGGGGTTCAAAAAACCCCACAGTACCCCTGAAATGCATAGAAAACTGCTTTTTTTTGGCACAGCCAATAAAAAAATTGGGGGTTCAAAAAACCCCACAGTACCCCTGAAATGCATAGAAAACTGATTTTTTTTGGCACAGCCAATAAAAAAATTGGGGGTTCAAAAAACCCCACAGTACCCCTGAAATGCATAGAAAACTGCTTTTTTTTTTGGCACATCCAATAAAAAAATTGGGGGTTCAAAAAAACCCACAGTACCCCTGAAATGCATAGAAAACTGCTTTTTTTTGGCACAGCCAATACAAAAATTGGGGGTTCAAAAAACCCCACAGTACCCCTAAAATGCATAGAAAACTGCTTTTTTTTGGCACAGCCAATAAAAAAATTGGGGGTTCAAAAAACCCCACAGTACCCCTGAAATGCATAGAAAACTGCTTTTTTTCGGCACAGCCAATAAAAGGTCAAATATCAAAACGTCAAAGGTCAAAACGCTAGAAAGGTCAAAGGTCAAAAGGTCAAAGGTCAAAAGGTCAAAGGTCAAATCGCTAGAAAGGTCAAAATGCCACGATGCGCTTTTTTCATCGCTAGAAAGGTCAAAGGTCAAAACACTAGAAAGGTCAAAGGTCAAAACCCCTGAAATGCATAGAAAACTGCTTTTTTTGGCACAGCCAATAAAAAAATTGGGGGTACAAAAAAACCCACAGTACCCCTGAAATGCATAGAAAACTGCTTTTTTTTGGCCAAAACGCTAGAAAGGTCAAAGGTCAAAAGGTCAAAGGTCAAAGGTCAAATCGCTAGAAAGGTCAAAAATCAAAACGTCAAAGGTCAAAACGCTAGAAAGGTCAAAGGTCAAATGTCAAAAGGTCAAAGGTCAAATCGCTAGAAAGGTCAAAATGCCACGATGCGCTTTTTTCATCGCTAGAAAGGTCAAAGGTCAAAACACTAGAAAGGTCAAAGGTCAAAACCCCTGAAATGCATAGAAAACTGCTTTTTTTGGCACAGCCAATACAAAAATTGGGGGTTCAAAAAACCCCACAGTACCCCTGAAATGCATAGAAAACTGCTTTTTTTTTGGCACAGCCAATACAAAAATTGGGGGTTCAAAAAACCCCACAGTACCCCTGAAATGCATAGAAAACTGCTTTTTTTTTGGCACAGCCAATAAAAAAATTGGGGGTTCAAAAAACCCCACAGTACCCCTGAAATGCATAGAAAACTGCTTTTTTTTTTGGCACAGCCAATAAAAAAATTGGGGGTTCAAAAAACCCCACAGTACCCCTGAAATGCATAGAAAACTGCTTTTTTTTGGCACAGCCAGTAAAAAAATTGGGGGTTCAAAAAACCCCACAGTACCCCTGAAATGCATAGAAAACTGCTTTTTTTTTTGGCATAGCCAAAAAAAAAATTGGGGGTTCAAAAAACCCCACAGTACCCCTGAAATGCATAGAAAACTGCTTTTTTTTGGCACAGCCAATACAAAAATTGGGGGTTCAAAAAACCCCACAGTACCCCTGAAATGCATAGAAAACTGCTTTTTTTTGGCACAGCCAATACAAAAATTGGGGGTTCAAAAAACCCCACAGTACCCCTGAAATGCATAGAAAACTGCTTTTTTTTTTGGCACAGCCAATAAAAAAATTGGGGGTTCAAAAAACCCCACAGTACCCCTGAAATGCATAGAAAACTGCTTTTTTTTGGCACAGCCAATAAAAAAATTGGGGGTTCAAAAAACCCCACAGTACCCCTGAAATGCATAGAAAACTGCTTTTTTTTGGCACAGCCAGTAAAAAAATTGGGGTTTCAAAAAACCCCACAGTACCCCTGAAATGCATAGAAAACTGCTTTTTTTTTGGCACAGCCAATAAAAAAATTGGGGGTTCAAAAAACCCCACAGTACCCCTGAAATGCATAGAAAACTGCTTTTTTTTGGCACAGCCAATACAAAAATTGGGGGTTCAAAAAACCCCACAGTACCCCTGAAATGCATAGAAAACTGCTTTTTTTTGGCATAGCCAATAAAAAAATTGGGGGTTCAAAAAACCCCACAGTACCCCTGAAATGCATAGAAAACTGCTTTTTTTTGGCACAGCCAATAAAAAAATTGGGGGTTCAAAAACCCCACAGTACCCCTGAAATGCATAGAAAACTGCTTTTTTTTGGCACAGCCAATACAAAAATTGGGGATTCAAAAAACCCCACAGTACCCCTAAAATGCATAGAAAACTGCTTTTTTTTTTGGCACATCCAATAAAAAAATTGGGGGTTCAAAAAAACCCACAGTACCCCTGAAATGCATAGAAAACTGCTTTTTTTTGGCACAGCCAATACAAAAATTGGGGGTTCAAAAAACCCCACAGTACCCCTAAAATGCATAGAAAACTGCTTTTTTTTGGCACAGCCAATAAAAAAATTGGGGGTTCAAAAAACCCCACAGTACCCCTGAAATGCATAGAAAACTGCTTTTTTTTGGCACAGCCAATAAAAATCAAAACGTCAAAGGTCAAAACGCTAGAAAGGTCAAAGGTCAAAAGGTCAAAGGTCAAAAGGTCAAAGGTCAAATCGCTAGAAAGGTCAAAATGCCACGATGCGCTTTTTTCATCGCTAGAAAGGTCAAAGGTCAAAACACTAGAAAGGTCAAAGGTCAAAACCCCTGAAATGCATAGAAAACTGCTTTTTTTGGCACAGCCAATACAAAAATTGGGGGTACAAAAAAACCCACAGTACCCCTGAAATGCATAGAAAACTGCTTTTTTTTGGCCAAAACGCTAGAAAGGTCAAAGGTCAAAAGGTCAAAGGTCAAAGGTCAAATCGCTAGAAAGGTCAAAAATCAAAACGTCAAAGGTCAAAACGCTAGAAAGGTCAAAGGTCAAATGTCAAAAGGTCAAAGGTCAAATCGCTAGAAAGGTCAAAATGCCACGATGCGCTTTTTTCATCGCTAGAAAGGTCAAAGGTCAAAACACTAGAAAGGTCAAAGGTCAAAACCCCTGAAATGCATAGAAAACTGCTTTTTTTGGCACAGCCAATAAAAAAATTGGGGGTTCAAAAAACCCCACAGTACCCCTGAAATGCATAGAAAACTGCTTTTTTTTGGCACAGCCAATACAAAAATTGGGGGTTCAAAAAACCCCACAGTACCCCTGAAATGCATAGAAAACTGCTTTTTTTTTGGCACAGCCAATAAAAAAATTGGGGGTTCAAAAAACCCCACAGTACCCCTGAAATGCATAGAAAACTGCTTTTTTTTGGCACAGCCAATAAAAAAATTGGGGGTTCAAAAACCCCACAGTACCCCTGAAATGCATAGAAAACTGCTTTTTTTTGGCACAGCCAATACAAAAATTGGGGATTCAAAAAACCCCACAGTACCCCTAAAATGCATAGAAAACTGCTTTTTTTTTTGGCACATCCAATAAAAAAATTGGGGGTTCAAAAAAACCCGCAGTACCCCTGAAATGCATAGAAAACTGCTTTTTTTTGGCACAGCCAATACAAAAATTGGGGGTTCAAAAAACCCCACAGTACCCCTAAAATGCATAGAAAACTGCTTTTTTTTGGCACAGCCAATAAAAAAATTGGGGGTTCAAAAAACCCCACAGTACCCCTGAAATGCATAGAAAACTGCTTTTTTTTGGCACAGCCAATAAAAGGTCAAATATCAAAACGTCAAAGGTCAAAACGCTAGAAAGGTCAAAGGTCAAAAGGTCAAAGGTCAAAAGGTCAAAGGTCAAATCGCTAGAAAGGTCAAAATGCCACGATGCGCTTTTTTCATCGCTAGAAAGGTCAAAGGTCAAAACACTAGAAAGGTCAAAGGTCAAAACCCCTGAAATGCATAGAAAACTGCTTTTTTTGGCACAGCCAATACAAAAATTGGGGGTACAAAAAAACCCACAGTACCCCTGAAATGCATAGAAAACTGCTTTTTTTTGGCCAAAACGCTAGAAAGGTCAAAGGTCAAAAGGTCAAAGGTCAAAGGTCAAATCGCTAGAAAGGTCAAAAATCAAAACGTCAAAGGTCAAAACGCTAGAAAGGTCAAAGGTCAAATGTCAAAAGGTCAAAGGTCAAATCGCTAGAAAGGTCAAAATGCCACGATGCGCTTTTTTCATCGCTAGAAAGGTCAAAGGTCAAAACACTAGAAAGGTCAAAGGTCAAAACCCCTGAAATGCATAGAAAACTGCTTTTTTTGGCACAGCCAATAAAAAAATTGGGGGTTCAAAAAACCCCACAGTACCCCTGAAATGCATAGAAAACTGCTTTTTTTTGGCACAGCCAATACAAAAATTGGGGGTTCAAAAAACCCCACAGTACCCCTGAAATGCATAGAAAACTGCTTTTTTTTTGGCACAGCCAATACAAAAATTGGGGGTTCAAAAAACCCCACAGTACCCCTGAAATGCATAGAAAACTGCTTTTTTTTTGGCACAGCCAATAAAAAAATTGGGGGTTCAAAAAACCCCACAGTACCCCTGAAATGCATAGAAAACTGCTTTTTTTTTTGGCACAGCCAATAAAAAAATTGGGGGTTCAAAAAACCCCACAGTACCCCTGAAATGCATAGAAAACTGCTTTTTTTTGGCACAGCCAATAAAAAAATTGGGGGTTCAAAAAACCCCACAGTACCCCTGAAATGCATAGAAAACTGCTTTTTTTTGGCACAGCCAGTAAAAAAATTGGGGGTTCAAAAAACCCACAGTACCCCTGAAATGCATAGAAAACTGCTTTTTTTTTTGGCATAGCCAAAAAAAAAATTGGGGGTTCAAAAAACCCCACAGTACCCCTGAAATGCATAGAAAACTGCTTTTTTTTGGCACAGCCAATACAAAAATTGGGGGTTCAAAAAACCCCACAGTACCCCTGAAATGCATAGAAAACTGCTTTTTTTTGGCACAGCCAATACAAAAATTGGGGGTTCAAAAAACCCCACAGTACCCCTGAAATGCATAGAAAACTGCTTTTTTTTTTGGCACAGCCAATAAAAAAATTGGGGGTTCAAAAAACCCCACAGTACCCCTGAAATGCATAGAAAACTGCTTTTTTTTGGCACAGCCAATAAAAAAATTGGGGGTTCAAAAAACCCCACAGTACCCCTGAAATGCATAGAAAACTGCTTTTTTTTGGCACAGCCAGTAAAAAAATTGGGGTTTCAAAAAACCCCACAGTACCCCTGAAATGCATAGAAAACTGCTTTTTTTTTGGCACAGCCAATAAAAAAATTGGGGGTTCAAAAAACCCCACAGTAGCCCTGAAATGCATAGAAAACTGCTTTTTTTTGGCACAGCCAATACAAAAATTGGGGGTTCAAAAAACCCCACAGTACCCCTGAAATGCATAGAAAACTGCTTTTTTTTGGCATAGCCAATAAAAAAATTGGGGGTTCAAAAAACCCCACAGTACCCCTGAAATGCATAGAAAACTGCTTTTTTTTTGGCACAGCCAATAAAAAAATTGAGGGTTCAAAAAACCCCACAGTACCCCTGAAATGCATAGAAAACTGCTTTTTTTTGGCACAGCCAATAAAATAATTGGGGGTTCAAAAAACCCCACAGTACCCCTGAAATGCATAGAAAACTGCTTTTTTTTGGCACAGCCAATAAAAAAATTGGGGTTTCAAAAAACCCCACAGTACCCCTGAAATGCATAGAAAACTGCTTTTTTTTTTTGGCACAGCCAATAAAAAAATTGGGGGTTCAAAAAACCCCACGGTACCCCTGAAATGCATAGAAAACTGCTTTTTTTTGGCACAGCCAATAAAAAAATTGGGGGTTCAAAAAACCCCACAGTACCCCTGAAATGCATAGAAAACTGCTTTTTTTTTGGCACAGCCAATAAAAAAATTGGGGGTTCAAAAAACCCCACAGTACCCCTGAAATGCATAGAAAACTTCTTTTTTTTGGCACAGCCAATAAAAAAATTGGGGGTTCAAAAAACCCCACAGTACCCCTGAAATGCATAGAAAACTTCTTTTTTTTGGCACAGCCAATAAAAAAATTGGGGGTTCAAAAAACCCCACAGTACCCCTGAAATGCATAGAAAACTTATTTTTTTTGGCATAGCCAATAAAAAAATTGGGGGTTCAAAAAACCCCACAGTACCCCTGAAATGCATAGAAAACTTCTTTTTTTTGGCACAGCCAATAAAAAAATTGGGGGTTCAAAAAACCCCACAGTACCCCTGAAATGCATAGAAAACTGCTTTTTTTTGGCACAGCCAATAAAAAAATTGGGGTTTCAAAAAAACCCACAGTACCCCTGAAATGCATAGAAAAGTCCTTTTTTTTTTGGCACAGCCAATAAAAAAATTGGGGGTTCAAAAAACCCCACAGTACCCCTGAAATGCATAGAAAACTGCTTTTTTTTGGCACAGCCAATACAAAAATTGGGGGTTCAAAAAACCCCACAGTACCCCTGAAATGCATAGAAAACTGCTTTTTTTTTTGGCACAGCCAATAAAAAAATTGGGGGTTCAAACAACCCCACAGTACCCCTGAAATGCATAGAAAACTGCTTTTTTTTTGGCACAGCCAATACAAAAATTGGGGGTTCAAAAAACCCCACAGTACCCCTGAAATGCATAGAAAACTGCTTTTTTTTGGCACAGCCAATACAAAAATTGGGGGTTCAAAAAACCCCACAGTACCCCTGAAATGCATAGAAAACTGCTTTTTTTTTGGCACAGCCAATAAAAAAATTGGGGGTTCAAAAAACCCCACAGTACCCCTGAAATGCATAGAAAACTGCTTTTTTTGGCACAGCCAATAAAAAAATTGGGGTTTCAAAAAACCCCACAGTACCCCTGAAATGCATAGAAAACTGCTTTTTTTTTGGCACAGCCAATAAAAAAATTGGGGGTTCAAAAAACCCCACAGTACCCCTGAAATGCATAGAAAACTGCTTTTTTTTGGCACAGCCAATACAAAAATTGGGGGTTCAAAAAACCCCACAGTACCCCTGAAATGCATAGAAAACTGCTTTTTTTTGGCATAGCCAATAAAAAAATTGGGGGTTCAAAAAACCCCACAGTACCCCTGAAATGCATAGAAAACTGCTTTTTTTTTGGCACAGCCAATAAAAAAATTGGGGGTTCAAAAAACCCCACAGTACCCCTGAAATGCATAGAAAACTGCTTTTTTTGGCACAGCCAATAAAAAAATTGGGGTTTCAAAAAACCCCACAGTACCCCTGAAATGCATAGAAAACTGCTTTTTTTTTGGCACAGCCAATAAAAAAATTGGGGGTTCAAAAAACCCCACAGTACCCCTGAAATGCATAGAAAACTGCTTTTTTTTGGCACAGCCAATAAAAAAATTGGGGGTTCAAAAAACCCCACAGTACCCCTGAAATGCATAGAAAACTGCTTTTTTTTGGCATAGCCAATAAAAAAATTGGGGGTTCAAAAAACCCCACAGTACCCCTGAAATGCATAGAAAACTGCTTTTTTTTTGGCACAGCCAATAAAAAAATTGGGGGTTCAAAAAACCCCACAGTACCCCTGAAATGCATAGAAAACTGCTTTTTTTTGGCACAGCCAATAAAAAAATTGGGGGTTCAAAAACCCCACAGTACCCCTGAAATGCATAGAAAACTGCTTTTTTTTGGCACAGCCAATACAAAAATTGGGGATTCAAAAAACCCCACAGTACCCCTGAAATGCATAGAAAACTGCTTTTTTTTGGCACAGCCAATAAAAAAATTGGGGGTTCAAAAAACCCCACAGTACCCCTGAAATGCATAGAAAACTGCTTTTTTTTTGGCACAGCCAATAAAAAAATTGGGGGTTCAAAAAACCCCACAGTACCCCTGAAATGCATAGAAAACTGCTTTTTTTTTGCACAGCCAATAAAAAAATTGGGGGTTCAAAAAACCCCACAGTACCCCTGAAATGCATAGAAAACTGCTTTTTTTTGGCACAGCCAATAAAAAAATTGGGGGTTCAAAAAACCCCACAGTACCCCTGAAATGCATAGAAAACTGCTTTTTTGGCACAGCCAATAAAAAAATTGGGGGTTCAAAAAACCCCACAGTACCCCTGAAATGCATAGAAAACTGCTTTTTTTTGGCACAGCCAATAAAAAAATTGGGGGTTCAAAAAACCCCACAGTACCCCTGAAATGCATAGAAAACTGCTTTTTTTTGGCACAGCCAATAAAAAAATTGGGGGTTCAAAAAACCCCACAGTACCCCTGAAATGCATAGAAAACTGCTTTTTTTTTTGGCACAGCCAATAAAAAAATTGGGGGTTCAAAAAACCCCACAGTACCCCTGAAATGCATAGAAAACTGCTTTTTTTTGGCACAGCCAATAAAAAAATTGGGGGTTCCAAAAACCCCACAGTACCCCTGAAATGCATAGAAAATTGCTTTTTTTTGGCCAAAACGCTAGAAAGGTCAAAGGTCAAAAGGTCAAATATCAAAACGTCAAAGGTCAAAACGCTAGAAAGGTCAAAGGTCAAAAGGTCAAAGGTCAAAACGCTAGAAAGGTCAAAGGTCAAAAGGTCAAAGGTCAAAAGGTCAAAGGTCAAATCGCTAGAAAGGTCAAAATGCCACGATGCGCTTTTTTCATCGCTAGAAAGGTCAAAGGTCAAAACACTAGAAAGGTCAAAGGTCAAAACCCCTGAAATGCATAGAAAACTGCTTTTTTTGGCACAGCCAATAAAATAATTGGGGGTTCAAAAAACCCCACAGTACCCCTGAAATGCATAGAAAACTGCTTTTTTTTGGCACAGCCAATAAAAAAATTGGGGGTTCAAAAAACCCCACAGTACCCCTGAAATGCATAGAAAACTGCTTTTTTTTGGCACAGCCAATAAAAAAATTGGGGTTTCAAAAAACCCCACAGTACCCCTGAAATGCATAGAAAACTGCTTTTTTTTGGCACAGCCAATAAAAAAATTGGGGTTTCAAAAAACCCCACAGTACCCCTGAAATGCATAGAAAACTGCTTTTTTTTTGGCACAGCCAATAAAAAAATTGGGGGTTCAAAAAACCCCACAGTACCCCTGAAATGCATAGAAAACTGCTTTTTTTTGGCACAGCCAATAAAAAAATTGGGGGTTCAAAAAACCCCACAGTACCCCTGAAATGCATAGAAAACTGCTTTTTTTTTGCACAGCCAATAAAAAAATTGGGGGTTCAAAAAACCCCACAGTACCCCTGAAATGCATAGAAAACTGCTTTTTTTTGGCACAGCCAATAAAAAAATTGGGGGTTCAAAAAACCCCACAGTACCCCTGAAATGCATAGAAAACTGCTTTTTTTTGGCACAGCCAATACAAAAATTGGGGATTCAAAAAACCCCACAGTACCCCTGAAATGCATAGAAAACTGCTTTTTTTTTGGCACAGCCAATACAAAAATTGGGGGTTCAAAAAACCCCACAGTACCCCTGAAATGCATAGAAAACTGCTTTTTTTTTGCACAGCCAATAAAAAAATTGGGGGTTCAAAAAACCCCACAGTACCCCTGAAATGCATAGAAAACTGCTTTTTTTTGGCACAGCCAATACAAAAATTGGGGGTTCAAAAAACCCCACAGTACCCCTGAAATGCATAGAAAACTGCTTTTTTTGGCACAGCCAATACAAAAATTGGGGATTCAAAAAACCCCACAGTACCCCTGAAATGCATAGAAAACTGCTTTTTTTTTGGCACAGCCAATAAAAAAATTGGGGGTTCAAAAAACCCCACAGTACCCCTGAAATGCATAGAAAACTGCTTTTTTTTTGCACAGCCAATACAAAAATTGGGGGTTCAAAAAACCCCACAGTACCCCTGAAATGCATAGAAAACTGCTTTTTTTTGGCACAGCCAATAAAAAAATTGGGGGTTCAAAAAACCCCACAGTACCCCTGAAATGCATAGAAAACTGCGTTTTTTTGGCACAGCCAATAAAAAAATTGGGGGTTCAAAAAACCCCACAGTACCCCTGAAATGCATAGAAAACTGCTTTTTTTTGGCACAGCCAATACAAAAATTGGGGATTCAAAAAACCCCACAGTACCCCTGAAATGCATAGAAAACTGCTTTTTTTTGGCACAGCCAATAAAAAAATTGGGGGTTCAAAAAACCCCACAGTACCCCTGAAATGCATAGAAAACTGCTTTTTTTTTGCACAGCCAATAAAAAAATTGGGGGTTCAAAAAACCCCACAGTACCCCTGAAATGCATAGAAAACTGCTTTTTTTTGGCACAGCCAATAAAAAAATTGGGGGTTCAAAAAACCCCACAGTACCCCTGAAATGCATAGAAAACTGCTTTTTTTTGGCACAGCCAATACAAAAATTGGGGGTTCAAAAAACCCCACAGTACCCCTGAAATGCATAGAAAACTGCTTTTTTTTGGCACAGCCAATAAAATAATTGGGGGTTCAAAAAACCCCACAGTACCCCTGAAATGCATAGAAAACTGCTTTTTTTTGGCACAGCCAATAAAAAAATTGGGGGTTCAAAAAACCCCACAGTACCCCTGAAATGCATAGAAAACTGTTTTTTTTTTGCACAGCCAATAAAAAAATTGGGGGTTCAAAAAACCCCACAGTACCCCTGAAATGCATAGAAAACTGCTTTTTTTTGGCACAGCCAATAAAAAAATTGGGGGTTCAAAAAACCCCACAGTACCCCTGAAATGCATAGAAAACTGCTTTTCTTTGGCACAGCCAATACAAAAATTGGGGGTTCAAAAAACACCACAGTACCCCTGAAATGCATAGAAAACTGCTTTTTTTTTTGCACAGCCAATAAAAAAATTGGGGGTTCAAAAAACCCCACAGTACCCCTAAAATGCATAGAAAACTGCTTTTTTTTGGCACAGCCAATAAAAAAATTGGGGGTTCAAAAAACCCCACAGTACCCCTGAAATGCATAGAAAACTGCTTTGTTTTTGCACAGCCAATAAAAAAATTGGGGGTTCAAAAAACCCCACAGTACCCCTGAAATGCATAGAAAACTGCTTTTTTTTGGCACAGCCAATAAAAAAATTGGGGGTTCAAAAAACCCCACAGTACCCCTGAAATGCATAGAAAACTGATTTTTTTTTTGCACAGCCAATACAAAAATTGGGGGTTCAAAAAACCCCACAGTACCCCTGAAATGCATAGAAAACTGCTTTTTTTTGGCACAGCCAATAAAAAATGTGGGGGTTCAAAAAACCCCACAGTACCCCTGAAATGCATAGAAAACTGCTTTTTTTTGGCACAGCCAATAAAAAAATTGGGGGTTCAAAAAACCCCACAGTACCCCTGAAATGCATAGAAAACTGCTTTTTTTTTGGCACAGCCAATAAAAAAATTGGGGGTTCAAAAAACCCCACAGTACCCCTGAAATGCATAGAAAACTGATTTTTTTTTTGGCACAGCCAATAAAAAAATTGGGGGTTCAAAAAACCCCACAGTACCCCTGAAATGCATAGAAAACTGCTTTTCTTTGGCACAGCCAATACAAAAATTGGGGGTTCAAAAAACCCCACAGTACCCCTGAAATGCATAGAAAACTGCTTTTTTTTTTGCACAGCCAATAAAAAAATTGGGGGTTCAAAAAACCCCACAGTACCCCTAAAATGCATAGAAAACTGCTTTTTTTTGGCACAGCCAATAAAAAAATTGGGGGTTCAAAAAACCCCACAGTACCCCTGAAATGCATAGAAAACTGCTTTGTTTTTGCACAGCCAATAAAAAAATTGGGGGTTCAAAAAACCCCACAGTACCCCTGAAATGCATAGAAAACTGCTTTTTTTTGGCACAGCCAATAAAAAAATTGGGGGTTCAAAAAACCCCACAGTACCCCTGAAATGCATAGAAAACTGATTTTTTTTTTGCACAGCCAATACAAAAATTGGGGGTTCAAAAAACCCCACAGTACCCCTGAAATGCATAGAAAACTGCTTTTTTTTGGCACAGCCAATAAAAAATGTGGGGGTTCAAAAAACCCCACAGTACCCCTGAAATGCATAGAAAACTGCTTTTTTTTTGGCACAGCCAATAAAACAATTGGGGGTTCAAAAAACCCCACAGTACCCCTGAAATGCATAGAAAACTGCTTTTTTTTGGCACAGCCAATAAAAAAATTGGGGGTTCAAAAAACCCCACAGTACCCCTGAAATGCATAGAAAACTGCTTTTTTTTGGCACAGCCAATAAAAAAATTGGGGGTTCAAAAAACCCCACAGTACCCCTGAAATGCATAGAAAACTGCTTTTTTTTGGCACAGCCAATAAAAAAATTGGGGGTTCAAAAAACCCCACAGTACCCCTGAAATGCATAGAAAACTGCTTTTTTTTGGCCAAAACGCTAGAAAGGTCAAAGGTCAAAAGGTCAAAGGTCAAAAGGTCAAAGGTCAAATCGCTAGAAAGGTCAAATATCAAAACGTCAAAGGTCAAAACGCTAGAAAGGTCAAAGGTCAAAAGGTCAAAGGTCAAATCGCTAGAAAGGTCAAAATGCCACGATGCGCTTTTTTCATCGCTAGAAAGGTCAAAGGTCAAAACACTAGAAAGGTCAAAGGTCAAAACCCCTGAAATGCATAGAAAACTGCTTTTTTTGGCACAGCCAATAAAAGAATTGGGGGTTCAAAAAACCCCACAGTACCCCTGAAATGCATAGAAAACTGCTTTTTTTTGGCACAGCCAATAAAAAAATTGGGGGTTCAAAAAACCCCACAGTACCCCTGAAATGCATAGAAAACTGCGTTTTTTTGGCACAGCCAATAAAAAAATTGGGGGTTCAAAAAACCCCACAGTACCCCTGAAATGCATAGAAAACTGCTTTTTTTTGGCACAGCCAATACAAAAATTGGGGATTCAAAAAACCCCACAGTACCCCTGAAATGCATAGAAAACTGCTTTTTTTTTGGCACAGCCAATAAAAAAATTGGGGGTTCAAAAAACCCCACAGTACCCCTGAAATGCATAGAAAACTGCTTTTTTTTTGCACAGCCAATAAAAAAATTGGGGGTTCAAAAAACCCCACAGTACCCCTGAAATGCATAGAAAACTGCTTTTTTTTTGCACAGCCAATAAAAAAATTGGGGGTTCAAAAAACCCCACAGTACCCCTGAAATGCATAGAAAACTGCTTTTTTTTGGCACAGCCAATAAAAAAATTGGGGGTTCAAAAAACCCCACAGTACCCCTAAAATGCATAGAAAACTGCTTTTTTTTGGCACAGCCAATAAAAAAATTGGGGGTTCAAAAAACCCCACAGTACCCCTGAAATGCATAGAAAACTGCTTTTTTTTGGCACAGCCAATAAAAAAATTGGGGGTTCAAAAAACCCCACAGTACCCCTGAAATGCATAGAAAACTGCTTTTTTTTTGGCACAGCCAATAAAAAAATTGGGGGTTCAAAAAACCCCACAGTACCCCTGAAATGCATAGAAAACTGATTTTTTTTGGCACAGCCAATAAAAAAATTGGGGGTTAAAAAAACCCCACAGTACCCCTGAAATGCATAGAAAACTGCTTTTTTTTTGGCACAGCCAATAACAAAATTGGGGGTTCAAAAAACCCCACAGTACCCCTGAAATGCATAGAAAACTTCTTTTTTTTTGGCACAGCCAATAAAAAAATTGGGGGTTCAAAAAACCCCACAGTACCCCTGAAATGCATAGAAAACTGCTTTTTTTTGGCACAGCCAATAAAAAAATTGGGGGTTCAAACAACCCCACAGTACCCCTGAAATGCATAGAAAATGCTTTTTTTTTTGGCACAGCCAATAAAAAAATTGGGGGTTCAAAAAACCCCACAGTACCCCTGAAATGCATAGAAAACTGCTTTTTTTTGGCACAGCCAATAAAAAAATGGGGGGTTCAAAAAACCCCACAGTACCCCTGAAATGCATAGAAAACTGCTTTTTTTTGGCACAGCCAATAAAAAAATTGGGGGTTCAAAAAACCCCACAGTACCCCTGAAATGCATAGAAAACTGCTTTTTTTTGGCCAAAACGCTAGAAAGGTCAAAGGTCAAAAGGTCAAAGGTCAAAAGGTCAAAGGTCAAAAGGTCAAAGGTCAAATCGCTAGAAAGGTCAAATATCAAAATGTCAAAGGTCAAAACGCTAGAAAGGTCAAAGGTCAAAAGGTCAAAGGTCAAAAGGTCAAAGGTCAAAAAGCTAGAAAGGTCAAAATGCCACGATGCGCTTTTTTCATCGCTAGAAAGGTCAAAGGTCAAAACACTAGAAAGGTCAAAGGTCAAAACCCCTGAAATGCATAGAAAACTGCTTTTTTTGGCACAGCCAATAAAAGAATTGGGGGTTCAAAAAACCCCACAGTACCCCTGAAATGCATAGAAAACTGCTTTTTTTTGGCACAGCCAATAAAAAAATTGGGGGTTCAAAAAACCCCACAGTACCCCTGAAATGCATAGAAAACTGCTTTTTTTTTGCACAGCCAATAAAAAAATTGGGGTTTCAAAAAACCCCACAGTACCCCTGAAATGCATAGAAAACTGCTTTTTTTTGGCACAGCCAATAAAAAAATTGGGGGTTCAAAAAACCCCACAGTACCCCTGAAATGCATAGAAAACTGCTTTTTTTTTTGGCACAGCCAATAAAAAAATTGGGGGTTCAAAAAACCCCACAGTACCCCTGAAATGCATAGAAAACTGCTTTTTTTTGGCACAGCCAATAAAAGAATTGGGGGTTCAAAAAACCCCACAGTACCCCTGAAATGCATAGAAAACTGCTTTTTTTTGGCACAGCCAATAAAAAAATTGGGGGTTCAAAAAACCGCACAGTACCCCTGAAATGCATAGAAAACTGCTTTTTTTTGGCACAGCCAATAAAAAAATTGGGGGTTCAAACAACCCCACAGTACCCCTGAAATGCATAGAAAACTGCTTTTTTTTTGGCACAGCCAATAAAAAAATTGGGGGTTCAAAAAAACCCCACAGTACCCCTGAAATGCATAGAAAACTGCTTTTTTTTGGCACAGCCAATAAAAAAATTGGGGGTTCAAAAAACCCCACAGTACCCCTGAAATGCATAGAAAACTGCTTTTTTTTTGCACAGCCAATACAAAAATTGGGGTTTCAAAAAACCCCACAGTACCCCTGAAATGCATAGAAAACTGCTTTTTTTTGGCACAGCCAATAAAAAAATTGGGGGTTCAAAAAACCCCACAGTACCCCTGAAATGCATAGAAAACTGCTTTTTTTTTTGGCACAGCCAATAAAAAAATTGGGGGTTCAAAAAACCCCACAGTACCCCTGAAATGCATAGAAAACTGCTTTTTTTTGGCACAGCCAATAAAAGAATTGGGGGTTCAAAAAACCCCACAGTACCCCTGAAATGCATAGAAAACTGCTTTTTTTTGGCACAGCCAATAAAAAAATTGGGGTTTCAAAAAACCCCACAGTACCCCTGAAATGCATAGAAAACTGCTTTTTTTTTGGCACAGCCAATAAAAAAATTGGGGGTTCAAAAAACCCCACAGTACCCCTGAAATGCATAGAAAACTGCTTTTTTTTTTTGCACAGCCAATAAAAAAATTGGGAGTTCAAAAAACCCCACAGTACCCCTGAAATGCATAGAAAACTGCTTTATTTTGGCACAGCCAATAAAAAAATTTGGGGTTCAAAAAACCCCACAGTACCCCTGAAATGCATAGAAAACTGCTTTTTTTTTTTGCACAGCCAATAAAAAAATTGGGAGTTCAAAAAACCCCACAGTACCCCTGAAATGCATAGAAAACTGCTTTATTTTGGCACAGCCAATAAAAAAATTTGGGGTTCAAAAAACCCCACAGTACCCCTGAAATGCATAGAAAACTGCTTTTTTTTGGCACAGCCAATACAAAAATTGGGGGTTCAAAAAACCCCACAGTACCCCTGAAATGCATAGAAAACTGCTTTTTTTTGGCACAGCCAATACAAAAATTGGGGATTCAAAAAACCCCACAGTACCCCTGAAATGCATAGAAAACTGCTTTTTTTTTGGCACAGCCAATAAAAAAATTGGGGGTTCAAAAAACCCCACAGTACCCCTGAAATGCATAGAAAACTGCTTTTTTTTGGCACAGCCAATAAAAAAATTGGGGGTTCAAAAAACCCCACTTTACCCCTGAAATGCATAGAAAACTGTTTTTTTTTGGCACAGCCAATAAAGAAATTGGGGGTTCAAAAAACCCCACAGTACCCCTGAAATGCATAGAAAACTGCTTTTTTTTGGCACAGCCAATAAAAAAATTGGGGGTTCAAAAAACCGCACAGTACCCCTGAAATGCATAGAAAACTGCTTTTTTTTGGCACAGCCAATAAAAAAATTGGGGGTTCAAACAACCCCACAGTACCCCTGAAATGCATAGAAAACTGCTTTTTTTTTGGCACAGCCAATAAAAAAATTGGGGGTTCAAAAAAACCCCACAGTACCCCTGAAATGCATAGAAAACTGCTTTTTTTTTTTGCACAGCCAATAAAAAAATTGGGGGTTCAAAAAACCCCACAGTACCCCTAAAATGCATAGAAAACTGCTTTTTTTTGGCACAGCCAATACAAAAATTGGGGGTTCAAAAAACCCCACAGTACCCCTGAAATGCATAGAAAACTGCTTTTTTTTTTGCACAGCCAATAAAAAAATTGGGGGTTCAAAAAACCCCACAGTACCCCTGAAATGCATAGAAAACTGCTTTTTTTTTGGCACAGCCAATAAAAAAATTGGGGGTTCAAAAAACCCCACAGTACCCCTGAAATGCATAGAAAACTGATTTTTTTTTGCACAGCCAATACAAAAATTGGGGGTTCAAAAAACCCCACAGTACCCCTGAAATGCATAGAAAACTGCTTTTTTTTGGCACAGCCAATAAAAAAATTGGGGGTTCAAACAACCCCACAATAGCCCTGAAATGCATAGAAAACTGTTTTTTTTTTTGGCACAGCCAATAAAAAAATTGGGGGTTCAAACAACCCCAAAGTACCCCTGAAATGCATAGAAAACTGCTTTTTTTTTTGGCACAGCCAATAAAAAAATTGGGGGTTCAAAAAACCCCACAGTACCCCTGAAATGCATAGAAAACTGCTTTTTTTTGGCACAGCCAATAAAAAAATTGGGGGTTCAAAAAACCCCACAGTACCCCTGAAATGCATAGAAAACTGCTTTTTTTTGGCACAGCCAAAAAAAAAATTGGGGGTTCAAAAAACCCCACAGTACCCCTGAAATGTATAGAAAACTGCTTTTTTTTTTGGCACAGCCAATAAAAAAATTGGGGGTTCAAAAAACCCCACAGTACCCCTGAAATGCATAGAAAACTGCTTTTTTTTTGGCACAGCCAATAAAAAAATTGGGGGTTCAAAAAACCCCACAGTACCCCTGAAATGCATAGAAAACTGCTTTTTTTTGGCACAGCCAATAAAAAAATTGGGGGTTCAAAAAACCCCACAGTACCCCTGAAATGCATAGAAAACTGCTTTTTTTTGGCCAAAACGCTAGAAAGGTCAAAGGTCAAAAGGTCAAAGGTCAAAAGGTCAAAGGTCAAAAGGTCAAAGGTCAAATCGCTAGAAAGGTCAAATATCAAAACGTCAAAGGTCAAAACGCTAGAAAGGTCAAAGGTCAAAAGGTCAAAGGTCAAAAGGTCAAAGGTCAAATCGCTAGAAAGGTCAAAATGCCACGATGCGCTTTTTTCATCGCTAGAAAGGTCAAAGGTCAAAACACTAGAAAGGTCAAAGGTCAAAACCCCTGAAATGCATAGAAAACTGCTTTTTTGGCACAGCCAATAAAAGAATTGGGGGTTCAAACAACCCCACAATAGCCCTGAAATGCATAGAAAACTGTTTTTTTTTTTGGCACAGCCAATACAAAAATTGGGGGTTCAAACAACCCCAAAGTACCCCTGAAATGCATAGAAAACTGCTTTTTTTTTTGGCACAGCCAATAAAAAAATTGGGGGTTCAAAAAACCCCACAGTACCCCTGAAATGCATAGAAAACTGCTTTTTTTTGGCACAGCCAATAAAAAAATTGGGGGTTCAAAAAACCCCACAGTACCCCTGAAATGCATAGAAAACTGCTTTTTTTTGGCACAGCCAATAAAAAAATTGGGGGTTCAAAAAACCCCACAGTACCCCTGAAATGCATAGAAAACTGCTTTTTTTTTTGGCACAGCCAATAAAAAAATTGGGGGTTCAAAAAACCCCACAGTACCCCTGAAATGCATAGAAAACTGCTTTTTTTTTGGCACAGCCAATAAAAAAATTGGGGGTTCAAAAAACCCCACAGTACCCCTGAAATGCATAGAAAACTGCTTTTTTTTGGCACAGCCAATACAAAAATTGGGGGTTCAAAAAACCCCACAGTACCCCTGAAATGCATAGAAAACTGCTTTTTTTTGGCCAAAACGCTAGAAAGGTCAAAGGTCAAAAGGTCAAAGGTCAAAAGGTCAAAGGTCAAAAGGTCAAAGGTCAAATCGCTAGAAAGGTCAAATATCAAAACGTCAAAGGTCAAAACGCTAGAAAGGTCAAAGGTCAAAAGGTCAAAGGTCAAAAGGTCAAAGGTCAAATCGCTAGAAAGGTCAAAATGCCACGATGCGCTTTTTTCATCGCTAGAAAGGTCAAAGGTCAAAACACTAGAAAGGTCAAAGGTCAAAACCCCTGAAATGCATAGAAAACTGCTTTTTTGGCACAGCCAATAAAATAATTGGGGGTTCAAAAAACCCCACAGTACCCCTGAAATGCATAGAAAACTGCTTTTTTTTGGCACAGCCAATAAAAAAATTGGGGGTTCAAAAAACCCCACAGTACCCCTGAAATGCATAGAAAACTGCTTTTTTTTGGCACAGCCAATAAAAAAATTGGGGTTTCAAAAAACCCCACAGTACCCCTGAAATGCATAGAAAACTGTTTTTTTTTTTGCACAGCCAATAAAAAAATTGGGGGTTCAAAAAACCCCACAGTACCCCTGAAATGCATAGAAAACTGCTTTTTTTTGGCACAGCCAATAAAAAAATTGGGGGTTCAAAAAACCCCACACTACCCCTGAAATGCATAGAATACTGTTTTTTTTTGGCATAGCCAATAAAAAAATTGGGGGTTCAAAAAACCCCACAGTACCCCTGAAATGCATAGAAAACTGCTTTTTTTTTTGGCACAGCCAATAAAAAAATTGGGGGTTCAAAAAACCCCACAGTACCCCTGAAATGCATAGAAAACTGCTTTTTTTTTGGGGGGTTCAAAAAACCCCACAGTACCCCTGAAATGCATAGAAAACTGCTTTTTTTTGGCACAGCCAATACAAAAATTGGGGGTTCAAAAAACCCCACAGTACCCCTGAAATGCATAGAAAACTGCTTTTTTTTGGCACAGCCAATAAAAGAAATTGGGGGTTCAAACAACCCCACAGTACCCCTGAAATGCATAGAAAACTGCTTTTTTTTGGCACAGCCAATAAAAAAATTGGGGGTTCAAAAAACCCCACAGTACCCCTGAAATGCATAGAAAACAGCTTTTTTTTGGCACAGCCAATAAAAAAATTGGGGGTTCAAACAACCCCACAGTACCCCTGAAATGCATAGAAAACTGCTTTTTTTTTTGGCACAGCCAATAAAAAAATTGGGGGTTCAAAAAACCCCACAGTACCCCTGAAATGCATAGAAAACAGCTTTTTTTTGGCACAGCCAATAAAAAAATTGGGGGTTCAAACAACCCCACAGTACCCCTGAAATGCATAGAAAACTGCTTTTTTTTTTGGCACAGCCAATAAAAAAATTGGGGGTTCAAAAAACCCCACAGTACCCCTGAAATGCATAGAAAACTGCTTTTTTTTGGCACAGCCAATAAAAAAATTGGGGGTTCAAAAAACCCCACAGTACCCCTGAAATGCATAGAAAACTGCTTTTTTTTGGCACAGCCAATAAAAAAATTGGGGGTTCAAAAAACCCCACAGTACCCCTGAAATGCATAGAAAACTGCTTTTTTTTGGCATAGCCAATAAAAAAATTGGGGGTTCAAAAAACCCCACAGTACCCCTGAAATGCATAGAAAACTGCTTTTTTTTGGCACAGCCAATAAAAAAATTGGGGGTTCAAAAAACCCCACAGTACCCCTGAAATGCATAGAAAACTGCTTTTTTTTGGCACAGCCAATACAAAAATTGGGGGTTCAAAAAACCCCACAGTACCCCTGAAATGCATAGAAAACTGCTTTTTTTTGGCACAGCCAATAAAAAAATTGGGGGTTCAAACAACCCCACAGTACCCCTGAAATGCATAGAAAACTGCTTTTTTTTGGCACAGCCAATAAAAAAATTGGGGGTTCAAAAAACCCCACAGTACCCCTGAAATGCATAGAAAACTGCTTTTTTTTTGGCACAGCCAATAAAAAAATTGGGGGTTTAAAAAACCCCACAGTACCCCTGAAATGCATAGAAAACTGCTTTTTTTTGGCACAGCCAATAAAAAAATTGGGGGTTCAAACAACCCCACAGTACCCCTGAAATGCATAGAAAACTGCTTTTTTTTGGCACAGCCAATAAAAAAATTGGGGGTTCAAAAAACCCCACAGTACCCCTGAAATGCATAGAAAACTGCTTTTTTTTGGCACAGCCAATAAAAAAATTGGGGGTTCAAAAAACCCCACAGTACCCCTGAAATGCATAGAAAACAGCTTTTTTTTGGCACAGCCAATACAAAAAAAGGGGGTTCAAACAACCCCACAGTACCCCTGAAATGCATAGAAAACTGCTTTTTTTTTTGGCACAGCCAATAAAAAATTGGGGGTTCAAAAAACCCCACAGTACCCCTGAAATGCATAGAAAACTGCTTTTTTTTTGGCACAGCCAATCAAAAAATTGGGGGTTCAAAAAACCCCACAGTACCCCTGAAATGCATAGAAAACTGCTTTTTTTTGGCACAGCCAATAAAAAAATTGGGGGTTCAAAAAACCCCACAGTACCCCTGAAATGCATAGAAAACTGCTTTTTTTTGGCACAGCCAATAAAAAAATTGGGGGTTCAAAAAACCCCACAGTACCCCTGAAATGCATAGAAAACTGCTTTTTTTTGGCACAGCCAATAAAAAAATTGGGGGTTCAAAAAACCCCACAGTACCCCTGAAATGCATAGAAAACAGCTTTTTTTTGGCACAGCCAATAAAAAAATTGGGGGTTCAAACAACCCCACAGTACCCCTGAAATGCATAGAAAACTGCTTTTTTTTTTGGCACAGCCAATAAAAAAATTGGGGGTTCAAAAAACCCCACAGTACCCCTGAAATGCATAGAAAACTGCTTTTTTTTTGGCACAGCCAATAAAAAAATTGGGGGTTCAAAAAACCCCACAGTACCCCTGAAATGCATAGAAAACTGCTTTTTTTTTGGCACAGCCAATAAAAAAATTGGGGGTTTAAAAAACCCCACAGTACCCCTGAAATGCATAGAAAACTGCTTTTTTTTGGCACAGCCAATAAAAAAATTGGGGGTTCAAACAACCCCACAGTACCCCTGAAATGCATAGAAAACTGCTTTTTTTTGGCACAGCCAATAAAAAAATTGGGGGTTCAAAAAACCCCACAGTACCCCTGAAATGCATAGAAAACTGCTTTTTTTTGGCACAGCCAATAAAAAAATTGGGGGTTCAAAAAACCCCACAGTACCCCTGAAATGCATAGAAAACAGCTTTTTTTTGGCACAGCCAATAAAAAAAAAGGGGGTTCAAACAACCCCACAGTACCCCTGAAATGCATAGAAAACTGCTTTTTTTTTTGGCACAGCCAATAAAAAATTGGGGGTTCAAAAAACCCCACAGTACCCCTGAAATGCATAGAAAACTGCTTTTTTTTTGGCACAGCCAATCAAAAAATTGGGGGTTCAAAAAACCCCACAGTACCCCTGAAATGCATAGAAAACTGCTTTTTTTTGGCACAGCCAATAAAAAAATTGGGGGTTCAAAAAACCCCACAGTACCCCTGAAATGCATAGAAAACTGCTTTTTTTTGGCACAGCCAATAAAAAAATTGGGGGTTCAAAAAACCCCACAGTACCCCTGAAATGCATAGAAAACTGCTTTTTTTTGGCACAGCCAATAAAAAAATTGGGGGTTCAAAAAACCCCACAGTACCCCTGAAATGCATAGAAAACAGCTTTTTTTTGGCACAGCCAATAAAAAAATTGGGGGTTCAAACAACCCCACAGTACCCCTGAAATGCATAGAAAACTGCTTTTTTTTTTGGCACAGCCAATAAAAAAATTGGGGGTTCAAAAAACCCCACAGTACCCCTGAAATGCATAGAAAACTGCTTTTTTTTTGGCACAGCCAATCAAAAAATTGGGGGTTAAAAAAAACCCACAGTACCCCTGAAATGCATAGAAAACTGCTTTTTTTTGGCACAGCCAATAAAAAAATTGGGGGTTCAAAAAACCCCACAGTACCCCTGAAATGCATAGAAAACTGCTTTTTTTTGGCACAGCCAATAAAAAAATTGGGGGTTCAAAAAACCCCACAGTACCCCTGAAATGCATAGAAAACTGCTTTTTTTTGGCACAGCCAATAAAAAAATTGGGGGTTCAAAAAACCCCACAGTACCCCTGAAATGCATAGAAAACTGCTTTTTCTTTGGCACAGCCAATACAAAAATTGGGGGTTCAAAAAACCCCACAGTACCCCTGAAATGCATAGAAAACTGCTTTTTTTTGGCACAGCCAATAAAAAAATTGGGGGTTCAAAAAACCCCACAGTACCCCTGAAATGCATAGAAAACTGCTTTTTTTTGGCACAGCCAATAAAAAAATTGGGGGTTCAAAAAACCCCACAGTACCCCTGAAATGCATAGAAAACTGCTTTTTTTTGGCACAGCCAATAAAAAAATTGGGGGTTCAAACAACCCCACAGTACCCCTGAAATGCATAGAAAACTGCTTTTTTTTTTGGCACAGCCAATAAAAAAATTGGGGGTTCAAAAAACCCCACAGTACCCCTGAAATGCATAGAAAACTGCTTTTTTTTTGGCACAGCCAATCAAAAAATTGGGGGTTCAAAAAACCCCACAGTACCCCTGAAATGCATAGAAAACTGCTTTTTCTTTGGCACAGCCAATACAAAAATTGGGGGTTCAAAAAACCCCACCGTACCCCTGAAATGCATAGAAAACTGCTTTTTTTTGGCACAGCCAATAAAAAAATTGAGGTTTAAAAAAACCCCACAGTACCCCTGAAATGCATAGAAAACTGCTTTTTTTTTGTCATAGCCAAAAAAAAATTGGGGGTTCAAAAAACCCCACAGTACCCCTGAAATGCATAGAAAACTGCTTTTTTTTGGCACAGCCAATAAAAAAATTGGGGGTTCAAAAAACCCCACAGTACCCCTGAAATGCATAGAAAACTGCTTTTTTTTGGCACAGCCAATACAAAAATTGGGGGTTAAAAAAACCCCACAGTACCCCTGAAATGCATAGAAAACTGCATTTTTTTGGCACAGCCAATAAAAAAATTGGGGGTTCAAAAAACCCCACAGTACCCCTGAAATGCATAGAAAACTGCTTTTTTTTTGGCACAGCCAATAAAAAAATTGGGGGTTAAAAAAACCCCACAGTACCCCTGAAATGCATAGAAAACTGCTTTTTTTTGGCACAGCCAATAAAAAAATTGGGGGTTCAAAAACCCCCACAGTACCCCTGAAATGCATAGAAAACTGCTTTTTTTTGGCACAGCCAATAAAAAAATTGGGGGTTCAAAAAACCCCACAGTACCCCTGAAATGCATAGAAAACTGCTTTTTTTTGGCATAGCCAATAAAAAAATTGGGGGTTCAAAAAACCCCACAGTACCCCTGAAATGCATAGAAAACTGCTTTTTTTTTTGGCCAAAACGCTAGAAAGGTCAAAGGTCAAAAGGTCAAAGGTCAAAAGGTCAAAGGTCAAAAGGTCAAAGGTCAAATCGCTAGAAAGGTCAAATATCAAAACGTCAAAGGTCAAAACGCTAGAAAGGTCAAAGGTCAAAAGGTCAAAGGTCAAAAGGTCAAAGGTCAAATCGCTAGAAAGGTCAAAATGCCACGATGCGCTTTTTTCATCGCTAGAAAGGTCAAAGGTCAAAACACTAGAAAGGTCAAAGGTCAAAACCCCTGAAATGCATAGAAAACTGCTTTTTTTGGCACAGCCAATAAAAAAATTGGGGGTTCAAAAAACCCCACAGTACCCCTGAAATGCATAGAAAACTGCTTTTTTTTGGCACAGCCAATAAAAAAATTGGGGGTTCAAAAAACCCCACAGTACCCCTGAAATGCATAGAAAACTGCTTTTTTTTGGCACAGCCAATACAAAAATTGGGGGTTCAAAAAACCCCACAGTACCCCTGAAATGCATAGAAAACTGCTTTTTTTTTGGCACAGCCAATAAAAAAATTGGGGGTTCAAAAAACCCCACAGTACCCCTGAAATGCATAGAAAACTGCTTTTTTTTTGCACAGCCAATACAAAAATTGGGGGTTAAAAAAAACCCACAGTACCCCTGAAATGCATAGAAAACTGCTTTTTTTTTGGCACAGCCAATAAAAAAATTGGGGTTTCAAAAAACCCCACAGTACCCCTGAAATGCATAGAAAACTCCTTTTTTTTGGCACAGCCAAAAAAAAATTGGGGGTTCAAAAAACCCCACAGTACCCCTGAAATGCATAGAAAACTGCTTTTTTTTGGCACAGCCAATACAAAAATTGGGGGTTAAAAAAAACCCACAGTACCCCTGAAATGCATAGAAAACTGCATTTTTTTGGCACAGCCAATAAAAAAATTGGGGGTTCAAAAAACCCCACAGTACCCCTGAAATGCATAGAAAACTGCTTTTTTTTTGGCACAGCCAATAAAAAAATTGGGGGTTCAAAAAACCCCACAGTACCCCTGAAATGCATAGAAAACTGCTTTTTTTTGGCACAGCCAATAAAAAAATTGGGGGTTCAAAAAACCCCACAGTACCCCTGAAATGCATAGAAAACTGCTTTTTTTTTTGGCACAGCCAATAAAAAAATTGGGGGTTCAAAAAACCCCACAGTACCCCTGAAATGCATAGAAAACTGTTTTTTTTTGGCACAGCCAATAAAAAAATTGGTGGTTCAAAAAACCCCACAGTACCCCTGAAATGCATAGAAAACTGCTTTTTTTTGTGGCCAAAACGCTAGAAAGGTCAAAGGTCAAAAGGTCAAAGGTCAAAAGGTCAAAGGTCAAATCGCTAGAAAGGTCAAATATCAAAACGTCAAAGGTCAAAACGCTAGAAAGGTCAAAGGTCAAAAGGTCAAAGGTCAAAAGGTCAAAGGTCAAATCGCTAGAAAGGTCAAAATGCCACGATGCGCTTTTTTCATCGCTAGAAAGGTCAAAGGTCAAAACACTAGAAAGGTCAAAGGTCAAAACCCCTGAAATGCATAGAAAACTGCTTTTTTTGGCACAGCCAATAAAAAAATTGGGGGTTCAAAAAACCCCACAGTACCCCTGAAATGCATAGAAAACTGCTTTTTTTTGGCACAGCCAATAAAAAAATTGGGGGTTCAAAAAACCCCACAGTACCCCTGAAATGCATAGAAAACTGCTTTTTTTTGGCACAGCCAATAAAAAAATTGGGGGTTCAAAAAACCCCACAGTACCCCTGAAATGCATAGAAAACTGCTTTTTTTTGGCACAGCCAATACAAAAATTGGGGGTTCAAAAAACCCCACAGTACCCCTGAAATGCATAGAAAACTGCTTTTTTTTGGCACAGCCAATAAAAAAATTGGGGGTTCAAAAAACCCCACAGTACCCCTGAAATGCATAGAAAACTGCTTTTTTTTGGCACAGCCAATACAAAAATTGGGGGTTCAAAAAACCCCACAGTACCCCTGAAATGCATAGAAAACTGCTTTTTTTTTGGCACAGCCAATAAAAAAATTGGGGGTTCAAAAAACCCCACAGTACCCCTGAAATGCATAGAAAACTGCTTTTTTTTTTGGCACAGCCAATAAAAAAAGTGGGGGTTCAAAAAACCCCACAGTACCCCTGAAATGCATAGAAAACTGCTTTTTTTTGGCACAGCCATTAAAAAAATTGGGGGTTCAAAAAACCCCACAGTACCCCTGAAATGCATAAAAAACTGCTTTTTTTTGGCACAGCCAGTAAAAAAATGGGGGTTTCAAAAAACCCCACAGTACCCCTGAAATGCATAGAAAACTACTTTTTTTTGGCACAGCCAATAAAAAAATTGGGGGTTCAAAAAACCCCACAGTACCCCTGAAATGCATAGAAAACTGCTTTTCTTTGGCACAGCCAATAAAAAAATTGGGGGTTCAAAAAACCCCACAGTACCCCTGAAATGCATAGAAAACTGCTTTTTTTTTGCACAGCCAATACAAAAATTGGGGGTTCAAAAAACCCCACAGTACCCCTGAAATGCATAGAAAACTGCTTTTTTTTTGCACAGCCAATAAAAAAATTGGGGGTTCAAAAAACCCCACAGTACCCCTGAAATGCATAGAAAACTGCTTTTTTTTGGCACAGCCAATAAAAAAATTGGGGGTTCAAAAAACCCCACAGTACCCCTGAAATGCATAGAAAACTGCTTTTTCTTTGGCACAGCCAATACAAAAATTGGGGGTTCAAAAAACCCCACAGTACCCCTGAAATGCATAGAAAACTGAATTTTTTTGGCACAGCCAATAAAAAAATTGGGGTTTCAAAAAACCCCACAGTACCCCTGAAATGCATAGAAAACTGCTTTTTTTTTGGCACAGCCAATAAAAAAATTGGGGGTTCAAAAAACCCCACAGTACCCCTGAAATGCATAGAAAACTGCTTTTTTTTGGCACAGCCAATACAAAAATTGGGGGTTCAAAAAACCCCACAGTACCCCTGAAATGCATAGAAAACTGCTTTTTTTTTTGGCACAGCCAATAAAAAAATTGGGGGTTCAAAAAAACCCACAGTACCCCTGAAATGCATAGAAAACTGCTTTATTTTGGCACAGCCAATAAAAAAATTGGGGGTTCAAAAAACCCCACAGTACCCCTGAAATGCATAGAAAACTGCTTTTTTTTGGCACAGCCAATAAAAAAATTGGGGGTTCAAAAAACCCCACAGTACCCCTGAAATGCATAGAAAACTGCTTTTTTTTGGCACAGCCAATAAAAAAATTGGGGGTTCAAACAACCCCACAGTACCCCTGAAATGCATAGAAAACTGCTTTTTTTTTTGGCACAGCCAATAAAAAAATTGGGGGTTCAAAAAACCCCACAGTACCCCTGAAATGCATAGAAAACTGCTTTTTTTTTGGCACAGCCAATCAAAAAATTGGGGGTTCAAAAAACCCCACAGTACCCCTGAAATGCATAGAAAACTGCTTTTTTTTGGCACAGCCAATAAAAAAATTGGGGGTTCAAAAAACCCCACAGTACCCCTGAAATGCATAGAAAACTGCTTTTTTTTGGCACAGCCAATAAAAAAATTGGGGGTTCAAAAAACCCCACAGTACCCCTGAAATGCATAGAAAACTGCTTTTTTTTGGCACAGCCAATAAAAAAATTGGGGGTTCAAAAAACCCCACAGTACCCCTGAAATGCATAGAAAACTGCTTTTTCTTTGGCACAGCCAATACAAAAATTGGGGGTTCAAAAAACCCCACAGTACCCCTGAAATGCATAGAAAACTGCTTTTTTTTGGCACAGCCAATAAAAAAATTGGGGGTTCAAAAAACCCCACAGTACCCCTGAAATGCATAGAAAACTGCTTTTTTTTGGCACAGCCAATAAAAAAATTGGGGGTTCAAAAAACCCCACAGTACCCCTGAAATGCATAGAAAACTGTTTTTTTTTGGCACAGCCAATAAAAAAATTGGGGGTTCAAAAAACCCCACAGTACCCCTGAAATGCATAGAAAACTGCTTTTTTTTGGCCAAAACGCTAGAAAGGTCAAAGGTCAAAAGGTCAAAGGTCAAAAGGTCAAAGGTCAAAGGTCAAATCGCTAGAAAGGTCAAAAATCTAAACGTCAAAGGTCAAAACGCTAGAAAGGTCAAAGGTCAAAGGTCAAAAGGTCAAAGGTCAAATCACTAGAAAGGTCAAAATGCCACGATGCGCTTTTTTCATCGCTAGAAAGGTCAAAGGTCAAAACACTAGAAAGGTCAAAGGTCAAAACCCCTGAAATGCATAGAAAACTGCTTTTTTTGGCACAGCCAATAAAAAAATTGGGGGTTCAAAAAACCCCACGGTACCCCTGAAATGCATAGAAAACTGCTTTTTTTTGGCACAGCCAATACAAAAATTGGGGGTTCAAAAAACCCCACAGTACCCCTGAAATGCATAGAAAACTGCTTTTTTTTTGGCACAGCCAATAAAAAAATTGGGGGTTCAAAAAACCCCACAGTACCCCTGAAATGCATAGAAAACTGCTTTTTTTTTGGCACAGCCAATAAAAAAATTGGGGGTTCAAAAAACCCCACAGTACCCCTGAAATGCATAGAAAACTGCTTTTTTTTTGCACAGCCAATACAAAAATTGGGGGTTAAAAAAACCCCACAGTACCCCTGAAATGCATAGAAAACTGCTTTTTGTTGGCACAGCCAAAAAAAAAATTGGGGGTTCAAAAAACCCCACAGTACCCCTGAAATGCATAGAAAACTGCTTTTTCTTTGGCACAGCCAATACAAAAATTGGGGGTTCAAAAAACCCCACCGTACCCCTGAAATGCATAGAAAACTGCTTTTTTTTGGCACAGCCAATAAAAAAATTGAGGTTTAAAAAAAACCCACAGTACCCCTGAAATGCATAGAAAACTGCTTTTTTTTTGTCATAGCCAAAAAAAAATTGGGGGTTCAAAAAACCCCACAGTACCCCTGAAATGCATAGAAAACTGCTTTTTTTTGGCACAGCCAATAAAAAAATTGGGGGTTCAAAAAACCCCACAGTACCCCTGAAATGCATAGAAAACTGCTTTTTTTTGGCACAGCCAATACAAAAATTGGGGGTTCAAAAAACCCCACAGTACCCCTGAAATGCATAGAAAACTGCTTTTTTTTTTTGGCCAAAACGCTAGAAAGGTCAAAGGTCAAAAGGTCAAAGGTCAAAAGGTCAAAGGTCAAAAGGTCAAAGGTCAAATCGCTAGAAAGGTCAAATATCAAAACGTCAAAGGTCAAAACGCTAGAAAGGTCAAAGGTCAAAAGGTCAAAGGTCAAATCGCTAGAAAGGTCAAAATGCCACGATGCGCTTTTTTCATCGCTAGAAAGGTCAAAGGTCAAAACACTAGAAAGGTCAAAGGTCAAAACCCCTGAAATGCATAGAAAACTGCTTTTTTTGGCACAGCCAATACAAAAATTGGGGGTTCAAAAAACCCCACAGTACCCCTGAAATGCATAGAAAACTGCTTTTTTTTTGGCACAGCCAATAAAAAAATTGGGGGTTCAAAAAACCCCACAGTACCCCTGAAATGCATAGAAAACTGCTTTTTTTTTGGCACAGCCAATAAAAAAATTGGGGGTTCAAAAAACCCCACAGTACCCCTGAAATGCATAGAAAACTGCTTTTTTTTGCACAGCCAATACAAAAATTGGGGGTTAAAAAAACCCCACAGTACCCCTGAAATGCATAGAAAACTGCTTTTTTTTTGGCACAGCCAATAAAAAAATTGGGGTTTCAAAAAACCCCACAGTACCCCTGAAATGCATAGAAAACTGCTTTTTTTTGGCACAGCCAAAAAAAAATTGGGGGTTCAAAAAACCCCACAGTACCCCTGAAATGCATAGAAAACTGCTTTTTTTTGGCACAGCCAATAAAAAAATTGGGGGTTCAAAAAACCCCACAGTACCCCTGAAATGCATAGAAAACTGCTTTTTTTTTGGCACAGCCAATAAAAAAATTGGGGGTTCAAAAAACCCCACAGTACCCCTGAAATGCATAGAAAACTGCTTTTTTTTTGGCACAGCCAATAAAAAAATTGGGGGTTCAAAAAACCCCACAGTACCCCTGAAATGCATAGAAAACTGCTTTTTTTTTGCACAGCCAATACAAAAATTGGGGGTTAAAAAAACCCCACAGTACCCCTGAAATGCATAGAAAACTGCTTTTTTTTTGGCACAGCCAATAAAAAAATTGGGGTTTCAAAAAACCCCACAGTACCCCTGAAATGCATAGAAAACTGCTTTTTTTTGGCACAGCCAAAAAAAAATTGGGGGTTCAAAAAACCCCACAGTACCCCTGAAATGCATAGAAAACTGATTTTTTTTGGCACAGCCAATAAAAAAATTGGGGGTTCAAAAAACCCCACAGTACCCCTGAAATGCATAGAAAACTGCTTTTTTTTGGCACAGCCAATACAAAAATTGGGGGTTAAAAAAAACCCACAGTACCCCTGAAATGCATAGAAAACTGCTTTTTTTTGGCACAGCCAATAAAAAAATTGGGGGTTCAAAAAACCCCACAGTACCCCTGAAATGCATAGAAAACTGCTTTTCTTTGGCACAGCCAATAAAAAAATTGGGGGTTCAAAAAACCCCACAGTACCCCTGAAATGCATAGAAAACTGCTTTTTTTTTGCACAGCCAATACAAAAATTGGGGGTTCAAAAAACCCCACAGTACCCCTGAAATGCATAGAAAACTGCTTTTTTTTTGCACAGCCAATAAAAAAATTGGGGGTTCAAAAAAACCCACAGTACCCCTGAAATGCATAGAAAACTGCTTTTTTTTTGGCACAGCCAATAAAAAAATTGGGGGGTCAAAAAACCCCACAGTACCCCTGAAATGCATAGAAAACTGCTTTTTCTTTGGCACAGCCAATACAAAAATTGGGGGTTCAAAAAACCCCACAGTACCCCTGAAATGCATAGAAAACTGAATTTTTTTGGCACAGCCAATAAAAAAATTGGGGTTTCAAAAAACCCCACAGTACCCCTGAAATGCATAGAAAACTGCTTTTTTTTTGGCACAGCCAATAAAAAAATTGGGGGTTCAAAAAACCCCACAGTACCCCTGAAATGCATAGAAAACTGCTTTTTCTTTGGCACAGCCAATACAAAAATTGGGGGTTCAAAAAACCCCACAGTACCCCTGAAATGCATAGAAAACTGATTTTTTTTGGCACAGCCAATAAAAAAATTGGGGTTTCAAAAAACCCCACAGTACCCCTGAAATGCATAGAAAACTGCTTTTTTTTTTGGCACAGCCAATAAAAAATTGGGGGGTCAAAAAACCCCACAGTACCCCTGAAATGCATAGAAAACTGCTTTTTCTTTGGCACAGCCAATACAAAAATTGGGGGTTCAAAAAACCCCACAGTACCCCTGAAATGCATAGAAAACTGAATTTTTTTGGCACAGCCAATAAAAAAATTGGGGTTTCAAAAAACCCCACAGTACCCCTGAAATGCATAGAAAACTGCTTTTTTTTTGGCACAGCCAATACAAAAATTGGGGGTTCAAAAAACCCCACAGTACCCCTGAAATGCATAGAAAACTGCTTTTTTTTTTGGCACAGCCAATAAAAAAATTGGGGGTTCGAAAAACCCCACAGTACCCCTGAAATGCATAGAAAACTGCTTTATTTTGGCACAGCCAATAAAAAAATTGGGGGTTCAAAAAACCCCACAGTACCCCTGAAATGCATAGAAAACTGCTTTTTTTTGGCACAGCCAATAAAAAAATTGGGGGTTCAAAAAACCCCACAGTACCCCTGAAATGCATAGAAAACTGCTTTTTTTTGGCACAGCCAATACAAAAATTGGGGATTCAAAAACCCCCACAGTACCCCTGAAATGCATAGAAAACTGCTTTTTTTTTGGCACAGCCAATACAAAAATTGGGGGTTCAAAAAACCCCACAGTACCCCTGAAATGCATAGAAAACTGCTTTTTTTTGGCACAGCCAATAAAAAAATTGGGGGTTCAAAAAACCCCACAGTACCCCTGAAATGCATAGAAAACTGCTTTTTTTTGGCACAGCCAATAAAAAAATTGGGGGTTCAAAAAACCCCACAGTACCCCTGAAATGCATAGAAAACTGCTTTTTTTTGGCACAGCCAATACAAAAATTGGGGGTTCAAAAAACCCCACAGTACCCCTGAAATGCATAGAAAACTGCTTTTTTTTTGGCACAGCCAATAAAAAAATTGGGGGTTCAAAAAACCCCACAGTACCCCTGAAATGCATAGAAAACTGCTTTTTTTTGGCACAGCCAATAAAAAAATTGGGGGTTCAAAAAACCCCACAGTACCCCTGAAATGCATAGCAAACTGCTTTTTTTTGGCACAGCCAATACAAAAATTGGGGATTCAAAAAACCCCACAGTACCCCTGAAATGCATAGAAAACTCATTTTTTTTTTGGCACAGCCAATAAAAAAATTGGGGGTTCAAAAAACCCCACAGTACCCCTGAAATGCATAGAAAACTGCTTTTTTTTTGCACAGCCAATAAAAAAATTGGGGGTTCAAAAAACCCCACAGTACCCCTGAAATGCATAGAAAACTGAATTTTTTTGGCACAGCCAATAAAAAAATTGGGGGTTCAAAAAACCCCACAGTACCCCTGAAATGCATAGAAAACTGCTTTTTTTTGGCACAGCCAATAAAAAAATTGGGGGTTCAAAAAACCCCACAGTACCCCTGAAATGCATAGAAAACTGCTTTTTTTTGGCACAGCCAATACAAAAATTGGGGATTCAAAAAACCCCACAGTACCCCTGAAATGCATAGAAAACTGCTTTTTTTTTGGCACAGCCAATACAAAAATTGGGGGTTCAAAAAACCCCACAGTACCCCTGAAATGCATAGAAAACTGCTTTTTTTTTGCACAGCCAATACAAAAATTGGGGGTTCAAAAAACCCCACAGTACCCCTGAAATGCATAGAAAACTGCTTTTTTTTTGGCACAGCCAATAAAAAAATTGGGGGTTCAAAAAACCCCACAGTACCCCTGAAATGCATAGAAAACTGCTTTTTTTGGCACAGCCAATACAAAAATTGGGGGTTCAAAAAACCCCACAGTACCCCTGAAATGCATAGAAAACTGCTTTTTTTTTGGCACAGCCAATAAAAAAATTGGGGGTTCAAAAAACCCCACAGTACCCCTGAAATGCATAGAAAACTGTTTTTTTTTGGCACAGCCAATAAAAAAATTGGGGGTTCAAAAAACCCCACAGTACCCCTGAAATGCATAGAAAACTGCTTTTTTTTGGCACAGCCAATAAAAAAATTGGGGGTTCAAAAACCCCACAGTACCCCTGAAATGCATAGAAAACTGCTTTTTTTGGCACAGCCAATACAAAAATTGGGGGTTCAAAAAACCCCACAGTACCCCTGAAATGCATAGAAAACTGCTTTTTTTTGGCACAGCCAATACAAAAATTGGGGTTCAAAAAACCCCACAGTACCCCTGAAATGCATAGAAAACTGCTTTTTTTTTGGCACAGCCAATAAAAAAATTGGGGGTTCAAAAAACCCCACAGTACCCCTGAAATGCATAGCAAACTGCTTTTTTTTGGCACAGCCAATACAAAAATTGGGGATTCAAAAAACCCCACAGTACCCCTGAAATGCATAGAAAACTGCTTTTTTTTGGCACAGCCAATAAAAAAATTGGGGGTTCAAAAACCCCACAGTACCCCTGAAATGCATAGAAAACTGCTTTTTTTTTGGCACAGCCAATAAAAAAATTGGGGGTTCAAAAAACCCCACAGTACCCCTGAAATGCATAGAAAACTGCTTTTTTTTTGGCACAGCCAATAAAAAATTGGGGGTTCAAAAAACCCCACAGTACCCCTGAAATGCATAGAAAACTGCATTTTTTTGGCACAGCCAATACAAAAATTGGGGGTTCAAAAAACCCCACAGTACCCCTGAAATGCATAGAAAACTGCTTTTTTTTGGCACAGCCAATAAAAAAATTGGGGGTTCAAAAAACCCCACAGTACCCCTGAAATGCATAGAAAACTGCTTTTTTTTGGCACAGCCAATACAAAAATTGGGGATTCAAAAAACCCCACAGTACCCCTGAAATGCATAGAAAACTGCTTTTTTTTTGGCACAGCCAATAAAAAAATTGGGGGTTCAAAAAAACCCCACAGTACCCCTGAAATGCATAGAAAACTGCTTTTTTTTTGGCACAGCCAATAAAAAAATTGGGGGTTCAAAAAACCCCACAGTACCCCTGAAATGCATAGAAAACTGCTTTTTTTTGGCACAGCCAATAAAAAAATTGGGGGTTCAAAAAACCCCACAGTACCCCTGAAATGCATAGAAAACTGCTTTTTTTTGGCACAGCCAATAAAAAATTGGGGGTTCAAAAAACCCCACAGTACCCCTGAAATGCATAGAAAACTGCTTTTTTTTTGGCACAGCCAATAAAAAAATTGGGGGTTCAAAAAACCCCACAGTACCCCTGAAATGCATAGAAAACTGCTTTTTTTTGGCACAGCCAATAAAAAAATTGGGGGTTCAAAAAACCCCACAGTACCCCTGAAATGCATAGAAAACTGCTTTTTTTTTGGCACAGCCAATAAAAAAATTGGGGGTTCAAAAAACCCCACAGTACCCCTGAAATGCATAGAAAACTGCTTTTTTTTGGCACAGCCAATAAAAAAATTGGGGGTTCAAAAAACCCCACAGTACCCCTGAAATGCATAGAAAACTGCTTTTTTTTGGCACAGCCAATAAAAAAATTGGGGGTTAAAAAAACCCCACAGTACCCCTGAAATGCATAGAAAACTGCTTTTTTTTTGCACAGCCAATAAAAAAATTGGGGGTTCAAAAAACCCCCACAGTACCCCTGAAATGCATAGAAAACTGCTTTTTTTTTGCACAGCCAATAAAAAAATTGGGGGTTCAAAAAACCCCACAGTACCCCTGAAATGCATAGAAAACTGCTTTTTTTTGGCACAGCCAATAAAAAAATTGGGGGTTCAAAAAACCCCACAGTACCCCTGAAATGCATAGAAAACTGCTTTTTTTTGGCACAGCCAATAAAAAATTGGGGGTTCAAAAAACCCCACAGTACCCCTGAAATGCATAGAAAACTGCTTTTTTTTTGGCACAGCCAATAAAAAAATTGGGGGTTCAAAAAACCCCACAGTACCCTGAAATGCATAGAAAACTGCTTTTTTTTTGGCACAGCCAATAAAAAAATTGGGGGTTCAAAAACCCCACAGTACCCCTGAAATGCATAGAAAACTGCTTTTTTTGGCACAGCCAATAAAAAAATTGGGGGTTCAAAAAACCCCACAGTACCCTGAAATGCATAGAAAACTGCTTTTTTTTTGGCACAGCCAATAAAAAAATTGGGGGTTCAAAAAACCCCACAGTACCCCTGAAATGCATAGAAAACTGCTTTTTTTTTGGCACAGCCAATAAAAAAATTGGGGGTTCAAAAAAACCCCACAGTACCCCTGAAATGCATAGAAAACTGCTTTTTTTTTGGCACAGCCAATAAAAAAATTGGGGGTTCAAAAAACCCCACAGTACCCCTGAAATGCATAGAAAACTGCTTTTTTTTTGGCACAGCCAATAAAAAAATTGGGGGTTCAAAAAACCCCACAGTACCCCTGAAATGCATAGAAAACTGCTTTTTTTTGGCACAGCCAATAAAAAAATTGGGGGTTCAAAAACCCCACAGTACCCCTGAAATGCATAGAAAACTGCTTTTTTTTTGGCACAGCCAATAAAAAAATTGGGGGTTCAAAAAACCCCACAGTACCCCTGAAATGCATAGAAAACTGCTTTTTTTTTTTGCACAGCCAATAAAAAAATTGGGGGTTCAAAAAACCCACAGTACCCCTGAAATGCATAGAAAACTGCTTTTTTTTGGCACAGCCAATAAAAAAATTGGGGGTTCAAAAAACCCCACAGTACCCCTGAAATGCATAGAAAACTGCTTTTTTTTTGGCACAGCCAATAAAAAAATTGGGGGTTCAAAAAACCCCACAGTACCCCTGAAATGCATAGAAAACTGCTTTTTTTTTGGCACAGCCAATAAAAAAATTGGGGGTTCAAAAAACCCCACAGTACCCCTGAAATGCATAGAAAACTGCTTTTTTTTTGGCACAGCCAATAAAAAATTGGGGGTTCAAAAAACCCCACAGTACCCCTGAAATGCATAGAAAACTGCTTTTTTTTGGCACAGCCAATAAAAAATTGGGGGTTCAAAAAACCCCACAGTACCCCTGAAATGCATAGAAAACTGCTTTTTTTTTGGCACAGCCAATAAAAAAATTGGGGGTTCAAAAAACCCCACAGTACCCCTGAAATGCATAGAAAACTGCTTTTTTTTGGCACAGCCAATAAAAAAATTGGGGGTTCAAAAAACCCCACAGTACCCCTGAAATGCATAGAAAACTGCTTTTTTTTGGCACAGCCATAAAAATTGGGGGTCAAAAAACCCCACAGTACCCCTGAAATGCATAGAAAACTGCTTTTTTTGGCACAGCCAATA